>NC_077233.1:64729726-64987226 GCF_027887165.1 Monodelphis domestica | reverse complement strand
TTTTGAAAATGAGCATTTTAATAAATCACAGACCAGAAGGTACCTTAAGGACTGTTTAGTTCAATCCTTTCTTTATAGTTTGACTTGATATTTTCAGGAACATTCATTTTGAGCTTATGTGGTGTTTGGTGTAAGATATTGACCTAAATCTAATTTCTGCCAAACTATTTCCTAGTTCAATAACAGTTCTTTTTTTTTTTTAAGTCCTTACAATTCTCTTAGTTTACAGATGAGGAAGTAGAGATGCAGAAAAGTGAATACAGGAATTAGAACCCAGAGAAAATGTGATATGAGAGGCAACATTTATGTTATGCAGAGTACCATAATTGTAATTGCAGTTAGAAGGCTCTGTGTGACTGTAAGCAAGTTATTTCATCTTAGTTTCCTTATCTATAAAATGAGGGCAGCAATATCTGTCCTATAAATCTAATAGCACTGCGGTAAAGAAAACACTTTGTAACCTATAAAATATGATACAAATGTGGTCTATTGCTACTTTTAAATAAGCCTCTAGACTCTCCTCTAAGATGAGCAACAAGAGATACTGGGCAAAAAAAGAAAAGAATGTTCTTTCTTTTCTGCTACTGCCTAAGGTAGAATCAAACAAGGATATTTTTTGCTGATTTGGAATGAAACCAACAGAATTTGGATCCAAGATCTGCTACTTACTACCCTCCGTGATAGGATAGGATGGAAAGGGTTTGTGATTTGATTGATCTCAGGATCTAATATGAGGAAGTTCCTTTGACCGATGCAGGTTGGCACATTTCTGCAACATTGAGTGTGTTAAGAGAATTGTCTTGGAGGGCAAGTGACTTATTTGCCCAGGGGGTAGCAGCCAGTATATGTCAGAGGCAAAGCTTTTTTAGAAGGTCTTTAGGCTTGATCTCTCCCCACTATATGAAGCTCGCTATTCCTTGTGTGATGTTCAACCCAAACACTCAACTGATATACCTCAGTTCCCTCATCTGTAAGATGAGTTTGGGACTAGACAATTTCAAAGGTCCCTTTCAGCTCCCGCTCTGAGATCCTCTGAACCAGCATGTTACTCACTTGTGTCCCTGCTTGCAAGGTTATTTGAAAAGTCAGCCATATCAGCCATGCTGCCCTCTTTGTTGGGGAGGAGCTGTTCTTTTCAAGTATTGTTACAAGGCTCTGTTAAAAATCACAACTGTACAAAGAGATGATCTGCTCTTACAAAGCATTGCTAGGCTAGCCCCTGGGTTTGTGTGTTGTGCAGAAAGGTGGGTCACATGCTTTACAGAACAGTTTCCTAATATAGTGTAAGCTTGGCAGGGAATAAGCACGTCACAGGCACACACAGAAATTACAACAACAGAAAGAGTATTTGTAAAGTCTGATCTGATATTTTCATCGTTGCTTCAGAGGGAAAATTAGAAGGCAGATAAGCTAAGCAATTCCTTTAAATCCGGTGAACTTTTCTCTCCCCTCTGATGCTGCTTGGGAGTCGGTGTGTGCATGTGATGTGTTTGCTGGTTCTCTTTGATATCCATCCTCCTGCCTCTGGACATGGTTCTTTGACTCAGTTCTCTCTACCTGGAATGACACATAACCTTGTGAGGGGCTTAGCTCTACCCAGGGAATTTGCACCAGCAGCCTCAGATGAATGTCCCCAGGAGTCTCCCTGCCAAAGCCCTAATTCAAGACTTGATTAACAGCGGGATGGAAAATGTTATTCTGCTTGTAGTAGTGAATGAGCTGGCTCCTGAAGAGAGGGGGAATTGGCTCTCCCAGGAGGTGGGAATGTTAAGCCTTCGCACCTCCAGGTGAAAGGCTGATTGTTCCAAGAGAAGATACTAATTATTTGCTCTCTTAGTGGAGTTGTTCTGTTAAATTCTCACTTGGTATCATTGCCTAGGTTGCAGCAAAATGTCCTGCTTGCTCTTACCTGTACACAACAGCCTTTTTCCTCCCTCCAGACCTTTGCATAGCCACACCTATCATTGCCCCCTTACCTGAGCTGTTCTCCTTTTTTACTCATGCCTCTGGGAAGTCCTAATTCCTTCCAAGATTCAGCTTAAATATGAAACAAGACCTTTTTTGATGCCCCAACCCCTCCTAGTAATTAGTGCTCTAACCACCCCCAAATGAGATAGACTGATTAATATATAGAGCATATATAAATAAATATATATACATAAATACATATATATATATATTTAGCTTTAGAAAGTGATGCCAGATACCCAGACTATCTCCTATAGGAAGAAGACCATGATAAAGAATACATTCTAGTTGTATATCATATATAGACATCACACATTTGTGTTTGTATATATATGTGTACACACACACACACACACACACACACATATAAACTTGTCAGCCACTTGTTGTTCCCAGCCCCCCCCCCCCATCCTCTGCAGAATATAAGTACCTTGAAGGCAGGGTCATATTTCTTTTAAGCAGCCTAGACTATGACTCACAGGAGACATTTAATAAATGCTTGAAGAAGAATTGAAATGGCATTGCATCCCTTATCCTCCACAGCATCTTGGTCCCCAGTCCCCATTCAGAGAAAAGAAGGGCTCTGGAAAAGTTTGGACAAATCAGATTCCTTTGGTATCTCCTTCAAAACTTAATCATTGGTATATGGATGACTCCAGCTCAAGAAAGGGGGATGCCAGACTCCCAGAACATCTCCTACAGGCAGGAGGCCACAGTAAATAATACATCTGTATCATTAAAACATACGCTTTTTCACATTAGTTTATTTATATTTATTTTGAGATTTTGGTTTTATATGTGTATTCTCTTACAATAATGACCAACATGGAAGTATATTTTACAAGTATAACCCAGATCAAATTGCTAACATCTCCGAAAGGCGGTAGGGAAGGAATGAAGGGAGAGAAGTTATATCTTATAATTCCAGAAAACAATATGCTGAAAATTGTTATTACATGTAACTGGGAAAATAAAATATCTTTGAATAAAAAAGCATCTGCATCCTTGGGCTGCAAATCAGGGTCATGGGGATAAGTAAGGGGCCTAGAGCTAGACCCAATGGAAAGACAGGAAAGTGAGCATAAAATAAGAGAATGTCATTTACCTCTAGAGTAACCCAGTTTGTGAATAACCAGGAGTATAATCTTCCCAGAGACATCAGGGAGGCAGTTTAGGGTTCTAAGAAAATTTCCATAGGAGCATGCATGTATTCATTTTTTTTTTTCTAAACCCTGACCTTCTGACTTAGAATCAATATTGTGTATTGGTTCCAAGGCAAAAGAGTGGTAAGAGCTAGGCAATGGGGATCAAGTGACCGGCCCAGGGTCACATAGCTAGGCCATGTCTGAGGCTAGATTTGAACCCAAGACTTCTAGTCTCTAGGCCTGACTCTTAATCCACTGAGCCACCCAGCTGCCCCCATGTATATATTCTTATTTGTGTCCTTGAACAATTCATTTCCCTTTTTTTTTTTACTATAGTTTCTGCCACTGTAAAAAAGGTAGGGGTTGGTCTACATGACTTCTGAGACTTCTAAGATCTTATTCAATCTCCAAATTCTGTGCTCTATTTCAGCAGGTATGTTCAGGGTGTTTGTTTTTTGGTTTTTTTTAAGAAGATGAAATAATGAAAAGAACATTTTAAAACAACTTTATTAAAATGTCAGCTAAGAGCTCCTCAAATTGGTGTACAAGGTCCCAGCCATGTAAAGAAATTAAAATTTTTTCTGTTATATGAAAAATGAACTTTGTTTTCAATCCAAAAACTAGAGCTTATGTATTATTAAGAAAAAAATTGTAACTTTCCATCTAAGAATCAATACTGTATATTGGTTCCAAAGCAGAAGAGCTGTAAGGGCTGAGGGTTAAGTGATTCGCCCAGGGCCACTCATATAAGTGTTTGAGGCCACATTTGAACTCAGGACCTTGTATCTTTGGGCCTGGCTCTCAATCCACTGATCCACCTACTTGGCCCCCTGTATGATTTGTTTAAAGCCCAGATGAATGTGAGAGGCCATGGGAAGCAGAACTATACTAGGGCTGGGCAAACAAAGTTTTGCTTGGGGCACCAAAATTTTGAGGCTAGTGATAGCACCATCCCTAAGTATGCTTCTTCCCCTCATCTACAGAAGCTTCACCCCAAGTGAGCTCCTCTCTTATCCACTGCTCCCCACCTCACCTGTGCTTCTGATTCTCAGCAGACTTCTTTTCATTCCTTCTCTTTCTCACTGTGCTTCTAACTCTCCTAAATTTTGTTACCATTATTCAGCTGCATTCTCCCTCTCTAACTTCTCTGAGTGCCTGGTGCCTTCTCACCCTCGGGACATCCTTCCACCAAATGTTTCCCTTCTCTCATTGGTGAGTTCCTTTAGGAGAGCTTCCTTTTGGGGAACAGACCCCAAACCAGGCTTTGTTTCCCTGCAGGCTATGCTGCTTTCTCTTTCATCCTAACCACTGTGGCCCCAAAAGGATACTTTCCCTGTCCTACATTAGAATGTAAACTCCTTGAGGACCAGGACTGTCTTTCTTTGTACTTGTAATGCCAGCTCTTAGCACAGTGTAAACCTTACTAAGTCTTTCCTGCCTTGCCCAACTCTCTGTCCCAGACAACAACTAGTCATGGAGCCA
This sequence comes from Monodelphis domestica, assembly GCF_027887165.1. Taxonomy (NCBI): domain Eukaryota; kingdom Metazoa; phylum Chordata; class Mammalia; order Didelphimorphia; family Didelphidae; genus Monodelphis; species Monodelphis domestica. Next base: position 64,982,631 of record NC_077233.1, on the reverse strand, counting down.
GATCATTCCAGGACATGCACATATCCTTCCCTTTGCGCCCGGATCTCAGCTGAGTTCCTCACTAGCACAAGCCTTCTAACCCTTCCCTCTCTTGCCTCAGATACAAACATTCCTCATTTTTTAGTCTTCTCTAGGAAGTGGCTAGTTAAAAGCAGAAGGAAGGACACTAGTTATTCACATTGGTAGGCACTGTTACTCAGTCATTCCTTGTTAGATGAACAGAAACCGTTTAGCTTGTGACAAAGGGAATTAGATAAAGTAATCATATTACTTTATGATTTATGAAGTACTTTCTTCACAGCAATTGTAACGTTGGTAGCAGACATACCATTATAGACCCATTTTAAGAACAGTAATTGACATTTAATAGCACTTTAAAGTTTGTAAATCACTTTATGCACATTATCTCATCGAGTCATAACAACACTATGAAATTATGAAGGTTCTATCCCCATTATTATTATTGATAGTTATACATAATATTATTATTTTGGTCTAGACTTATGATTTCATTAGTGTGAGAGTTCCCAGTGTGGAAACTCCCTCCATAGATGCAGACCAGCTAATCATCAGTAAATTGGGATATTAGAATTTCCTGGGACACTGAAGGACTAAAAGACTTTACTACCTTGGAATCACACAGCTAGTTTGTGGAGAGGACTTCCTGACTCCTAGGCTAGTCTTCATTTTATGCCTTACACTCCCTCTCATCTCCATTTGATGGAGATAATAAGGAAGACTGGGAAGATTAAGAAAGTTTCCCATTGTCATATGGCTGGTAAATGTCAGAGGGGGGATTTAAACCTAGATCTGCTGGACTCCAAAGCCAATACTTGGTCCCTTAGGCCATAATGCCTGTCCCTAGATATACCCATTTGTTGCCTCCTGCATTGGGAGAGGGTTTAATAGTAATCTTTTTCACCATGTGAATCTCTATGTAATCCAGCACACAGAATGATATATGCTAATAGCCAAATACTAATTATTTCACATGCTTATTGGGAGAAAATTGGTTTAAAAAACTTTTATAAACCACTACACAAAACCCAAGCTACTATTATTTTCAGTGGCCACAAGGGCCCCTTGTATCTCATCTGGGTTTATTTGGGGTCTCAATAGAATGCCTTAAGTAGGACTAAATGGCTTCATAACCTGAGTTGTGTCCAGATGATTGTGGGATGCTGTTGCCCAGTTATTTTGTGATCATTTTAGGTATTACCCTTTCTAATGCCAGTTTATTATTAATAAGTAAGAAGATGTGAGGGCTCCGGGGCAGGGACTCAGAAATCAGGAAAGATCCTTTGGTCACATTACTTTAGCAAATATTTTTCCTTTTTAATTAGAATTTATTTTTTTTAAATTAACTAATTTGCTTGTTTGTTATATTAAAGTTCCCAGATATCTACTTCCCTCCTTCCCCTTCCCATACTTTTCCTCCCTAAGAAGGCTTCATTTGACAAAATGCAGCTAGGTGGCTCAGAGAGCCAGGTCTAGAGATAAGAGATACTGGGTTCAAATTTGATGTCAGACACTTCCTAACTAGGTGACTCCTGGCACTTAACCCCAATTGCCTAGCCCTTATCTCTCTTCTGCCTTGGAACTGATAACTTAGTTTCTCTTCTAAGCCAGACAGCAAGTTTTTTTTTTTAAATACATGTATATATAAAATGAGGTCTTACTTGTTTCTATTTATCATTTCTTTCTCTAGAGGTAGACATACACAAGTAATTTTTCAAACAATATTTCTGTTGCTGTATATAATGTTTTCTTGGTTCTGATGATTTAATTCTTCTTAACTTCATGTAGATATTTCCCTTTTTTAATTAAAATTAGCCTTCTCATGATTTCTTATGACACAATATCCATCACATATGCCACAACTTGTTAAGCCATTTCCCCAATTGATGGACGAATTAAAAATCCCCAATTCAATACCAAATTGGAAATCCTAAAAATTAGAAGTGAGATGAACAAAATAGAACATAGGAAACCACTGAATTCATAAATAAAACTGAGAAAAGGTTTTTATGGAAACCCCCAAAAAACTAGATAAACCATTGACTAATGATTTAAAAAGAAAACCAAATAACTAGAATCAAAAATGAAAAGGGTGGCTTTACCACTAATGAAGAAGAAATCAAAATCATTATGAGGAGTTCCTTTGCCCAATTATATGCAGACCTTACTAAGAGATCACTGAGGTGAAGAAATTCACCTGAAACCCCATAGCTAGTAAGTAGTATTAAACTGGGACTCCCAACCAGGACCTTTTAACTACAAGGTCTGTGCTTGTTTCTACACTCCATTCATTATTCTGCTTCTTTAAAACCTTGAGCGAGGCACTCAGTCATTCTAGGCCACTGACAAAACAAAAAGATTTTTTTTAAAGTTTGAACAAAGGGAGATTGAAGATTCTGTGTGCTGTGCACTTTTAGGAGAGGTGCTGGGGAGAGTCTGGTCACGTGGCCCATGACCATTGAGCTCTCACATTCCAGGAACTGGTTTTGCTGTTTTGTTATTTTTTTGGGGTTAGCTCATTCTCTCAATAAACATTAACTGGGTGTCTGCTGTTCACGAAATGTGTAAAGTGGCCTGAACAGCCACACTTCTTGGTGTTATCCTGGCAAACTGGGTCTTCCCATGTTGACTGCTTGAGCGGCGACTCTTCTTTCAGTTCTGATTGTACTCAGGGCAATACAGCTGGGGCTGTTTATGGACAGGTTTCCACCTGTGTCAGAATCAGGGCTGGAGCAGGTGGTGCAGAGTTGCAGGCACTGAATTCCTTCTTTAAAAACCACAAACAACTTATTCCCTCTAATTCTCTGCTCTGCTGGTTTGTTTGCTTTTTAAGTTGCTGTGGCTTCAGATCTTTGAGGTCTGCCATCATTAGGCAAGGCTTAATAAGCCTGTTAGGGTCTTCACAATTGGGATTTAACTTTTCTTTAATTGTACATCCACATGCACAACACACACATAACACATGTGCATACATATGTGTATATAGACCATCTATACACACAAGGGTGCATATGTATACTTACATGTGTGTATTCAGGATATTTGTCAGACTGGCCAGAGCTCCTGGCCATAAGGATCTGTGGCCCATCTGGGGGAGTACTGGCTAAGGACCAAACACTGCCCACAAATGAGACCAGTTTAGTCATCTGGCCAGTTTTCTTTTGTCCTTTTGTATGTGAAATTCCCTTTAAGCCCTGAATCTGATCTCTGATCTCCCGTATTAGCTCAGACAATCAGAGATTTGTTGAGTTTATCAGGGGACTTGAGGACAATAGAATTCAGTGGAAAGAGTGCTGGATTTGGAATCCAGGGACTTAGGTTCATATCTTGACTTGGCAAATTAGTTCTCTTACAAACCTGGGCAAGTCATTTCATTTCAGTGGATGTAGGCTGGACTAGATGACCTCTAAAAGGCCAAGAGAAAACTCATAAACTGTCTAGAAAGGCTGCATTGGACTGGAATGGTCAGAGCTGCTGGCCCCAAGAATGTGTGGTCCATCTCTGAGTCATGGCTAATGATCAAACACTAGCTAACTTCTACAGAAGAGAGAAACCTCACTAAATAGGATTTGGTCTCCTCTTCTATTAAAAAGAACAATCTTTTGTTTTAGGCATTTTTATTTTTAAATAAATATGATGTTAACAATAATAATAGCTATAACAATAAAATACAATTAATTGTATGCTATATTAATTGTATAATGCACCCTATACTACTATAATTAGTCAGAACCTATGTGTGGAAGTGACTAGAAGGTGATCTTAGTCAAGAAGATTCAAGCTCCTCGCTTGACTCATTTCGGCTGTGTGACGATGAGCAGTTACTTGTGCTTAGCACAAGGCCTAGAATATTGGAGGTGTTTAATAAATGTTTGATGAATGACTGGCTGACATAACCCCTTGGTGTCCAGAGCAATACTCTGAAACTTTAAGTTCCCTCTGGGTTGGGGAGTATTGGATGATGGGAGAATATTTTAACAATAGGAATTTCCCCATTCTGATGGAAATAAGTTTCAGACCTTCACATATGTATATAGAATATAATAAAAGTATCTATATAGGATATAGCACATCCTATATAAATGCTAGCTATTATTATCATTATTACAGTCTCGCCTTGAATACTTTCTAGTGTTAGAGGACTGACTACTTTGGGAGATAACTCATTCCTTTTCCCCCTTCAAATGAGAATCTGCCTCCCCATTATTCCTAGTTCTATCTCCTAAAGCAACAGAGAGTATAGTATCTACTCCTTCCATAGGAAAAGCCTCTGACATTTAGAGACCACTCTTGTGGGTGCCCTTAATTTTCTCCATGATCCCTCAACCATATAACATGGTTTCTAGACTCTTCTGACTCTTGGTCACCCTCCTCTAAACATTCTCTGGTTTATTAATGCCACTTTTAAATGTGGTACCTCAAACTGAATGCATTATTTTAAATGTGACCTGATAACACAGTAGAAATATTCTCTCTCTTCATCTGGACATTACAGCAGCCTGATACTAATATTCTTCCAGTTCTGTTCTACTTTCATGCAAGTAAGGCATCTCTGGGATCTAGAATACTATAGCAAAATTCAGGCTTTTGCAAGAAATAGCTAGCTAGAAAGGTAACTTGTTAAAGGCAACAAAACCAAGGTAGCTAGGTAGCCTGTGGGAACAATGCTGGGCCTGAAATCAGGAAGCTCTGACTGAGTTCAAATCTAGCCTATACTTATTAGCTGTGTGACCCTGGGCAAGTCTTTTAACCTCTGTAAACTTCAATGCCAGTATCTGTAAAATAGGGATAAGACTAGCACCTACCTCCCAGGGTTATTATGAGAATCACATGAGATAATATTTGTAAATTGTTTTGTGAACCTTAAAGTGCCATATAAATAGTAATAGTAAATATGGTGGTCCACTTTGAAACCATCTTCTCATAGCAAATCTAGTGCTTTCCCTCTATATTATGTTAAAACTGAAGGGGCCCATTATCAGAAAATTGGTCTTTAGATGAAGATTTTTTTTTCCTATAACAACTAATAAATCCATTTACTAAGTAAGGCATGGGAAAACTGCCATTCCCAAAGATGGAAAGAATACTTTAAAAAAAAAACCAGATCTTTTGAAGTAAAATTTCATTAGCCTTAAATATATATATACATATATATATACATACATATATATATATACATATATATATACATATATACACACACACACACACACACACACACACACACACACACACATATATATATATATATATATATATATATATATATATGTTACTGTCGACTGATAGTAAGCTTGTGGGAAAGCCTCCAGGAGTTTTCACGTAAACTAGGAACAAGCTAATTTCCCCCTGAAACTGTGCAATTGATTTTTTTGAACCTAAATGGTGGATTTTAACCTGTTCTCTGTTCTAGTTCCTAGTGGCCATCCAGAATAGTTTTGTTTTGACTTTACCAATTGGCACATTAAAATTCCTTAAAAATTATTTTGAATGAATTGCATATGTATGCACACACATTTGACAAGTAAGCTTTCCATATATTCCTTCAAATTATTAATAAAAGCACTGACCAGGACAGAGCCAAGGATGGGGCAATGTGCCATACAGAGAGACTTTCTTCGTGGTTGGCAATGAGTCATTAATCAAAACTGGTAGGTATTGATTCCCAGCAGGGACCCTAGGCTCAGTCAATACTCTAATGACACCTGGAATCAAAGCATAGGGTCTGACTCATGTTAACAAATCAAACTAGAAATGTAAACAGGATATCCAATTCATTGTTCTTCCTTGTTAGGGCTAGTAGGTGGCATCCAGCTGTTATCAACAGTGATGATTATTGAGAGCTCCAAAGCCACCTCCTATCCATGTATGTCTTTTCCTAGTTTCCAAGGAAGCTCTTTGCTTCTTAAACAGATAAACTGTGGATGTAAAGGGTGAAGGTGAGAGTGAGTGAGGGGGCTTGGCAAAAGGAAGGGTGACTTTTTTGGTTTCACTGTTGGGCCCATTTTACTTCTTACTTACAACCCTGGGGGTTTGGAAGTAATTGGAATGCACCAGAATGACTATAATGGAGGTCAAGGAAAATCAGTTAGGCAGGAGGCAGATGGTGAGCCTTCCATTCTGATTCCTTCTTCATTACCACTTCCCTCACCTTTCCCATAGCCCAAAGGGGTGGAGGGACTGAATGGTCTGAGTTAGGGGGAGGGGGAATGAATTGGGAAATGGGTCATAAAACTTGAAGACATTCGAACACCCACTGGCTATAAAAGCCACCTTATGCTTAATTCTAATTGCCACAGAGGGTTCATGATTCATTCCCTGCTGGTTTCTTCTCTGCTCATGAGATTACGTGGTACCTGGGAGGAAGGGTTTGGAAAGAGCAGATCTCCTCCCTTCCTTCTATCCCTCTCCTTCTAAGTCTCATACTGGGAGGGAGAGAAACCAAACCTTATTTTCTGTGTTCACACTCAAACCCAGGGGGCTAAATATCTGATTTATGAATCTTGGGGTGGGAGGACAGAAGATAGTTGAGGATCAGGAAATGCCGCAAGTCTCAGACAGGGATTTATTCTCTGCCATGTCTGGAATTATCTCCAGAGGATTCAGTTGAGTCCTGGAAAGAGGATACTCTGGGTCAGATGGAAATGGGGCCCTAGTGAGGGGTGATTACTGGTTTCCTATAGCAAGGATTTTGTGAGAGGATGAAGACAGAGTGTAGAAACTCAGGAGTGCTCAACACTCCACATTTGCTGCTAGTTTAGACCTTGATGGGCAACCTGTTGTAGTCCAGAAATGTCACTGAACATGGAGTTGGAAACCTCTATTTGAATTACATTTCTGCCACTTATAAACCTCAGTTTTTTAATATGTTAAATGAGGATAAAAACAGTTTCTCTACTTATTTCACAGAAAGAAAGTACTAGTGAAAAACATTCTACAAATGTAAACTATTATTATTCCAGACACTGCCTAGTGCTTTCTCACCTCCTGTTTCCAGCTGGCTGGCTGAAAAAAGGGCCTTCGGTTAAGGCAGGTCCAGGCTGCTGTCTCTTTACCTTCTTGAGCCTTCTTTGAGGTGGGCAGAAGGGGTGCGAAGAAGAATGCCACGATAGTAGACCATCAAGGTTGGGGTGTTAATCTTTCCGGACTCAAAGCTAGACTTCCTCTCCGTGACTTCTCTCCCTGGTCCCGAAGCAAGCCTTCCTTCCTTTCGTCCTTCCCCCGGCGCAGGCCCCAGGCGCTGTCCGAAAGCTGAAAGACAACGGCGAATCTCAATGGAGGAGAACGGCTTGATCCCAGGGCGCTGCCCCACCCCGCTCCTCCTCCTGTCCAGTCTGAGTTGGCCAGCCTACCCGGCCGGCCGAGAGCTCAGCCCTCCCTAGGCTCCAACCTTGGCCTGATTACTGGCCGCCCCGGGGAGAGGGAGAGAGATCTGGGACCCTAGCTCCCTGCTTAATTTCCTTACTCTCAGTTTTTTGCCCCCGTAGGGCTGCTATGACGCTTTCTAGAAGGGGTCCTGACCGAGTCTCAATCCCAGGCCAGGGGAGGGTGCGTGGTTCTGGGGCTGGAGGCGCTGCTACCGGAACTGTCCTTGCTCTGGGGCCCTAGGCTCTTGCCCCGGTCTCTAGCTAGCCTAGGCAGCGGCGAGCGGGGGAGGGACGGTGCACGCACACACACGCGCGCACACACACACAAGCATACACATCCTCACACTCACACACACACTCGCGCGCGCACATCCACACACTCGCTCTCTCGCTTTCACGCTAACATATTCGCTCTCTACCTCTCGCTCTCACACACGAAGAGAGAGAAACCAGGACTTTGCAAAACTCCACTCCGCGCAAGGTGGAAGAGCCGCGGGCGGCGGTGGAGGGGCCGGGGCGCTGTCGGAAGCGGTGGGTGCACACGACGGTCCGGGCTGGAGCTCCCTCAGCCTCCGCCTCGCTCTCCGCTGCCCCCTATGTCCCACTCCCGCTGACAGGCTCACGCCGCGCCCGGGGCTGCCTGCGGCGGCGGCGGCGGCGGCGGGAGTAGCAGCAGCAGCAGCGGCAGCAGCATCAGAGGCAGTGGTGTTGCCTTCATGGGGGCATCTGCAGGTTAGGCGCTAAGCCCCAGTCTCCCGGGGGAGGAAGGAAGCCAGTGAGAAAGGAAAGAGGGGCGAGGGAAGAGAGCGCGCTGAAGAGCAGAGCCGCGGGCAGGCAGGCGGGCGGGTGGGGAGCGAGCCGCGCGGCCGGACTCCTCCCTCTCCACAGCCGCCGCGGAGGCAGCAGCAGTAGTTGCCTCCTCCCTGGACCTAGGGACCCAAGCTCAGCGTCGAGCAATGGCGGCCCGGAGCCGGAGCCAGAGCCCCAGCGCCCTGGCGCCTTCGCCGCCGCCCCTGCCGCCGCCCCGGCCCCCGCGCGCCCTAGCTTGAGGGACAGCCAGGGCGACCAGAGGGCTCCGCCGGGGAGGGGCGGCTTCAGCTCCGGTCGGACTCTCCTCTCCCCTTTCCTCTCCACCCCTCCTCCCCAAGTTCCCTCCAGCTCCTTGACGCGTAGCCTCACTCCCCGAGGGCAGGAGGTGAAGAACCTCCTTGCCTCTAGCTGCTCGCCAGCCTACCAGTCCCAAGCTTCCCGCCAGTCCACTGGCCCCCGGACAGCGGGTACCGGAGGGGTGGGGCGGCGGCGGCAGCGGCGGCGAGGCCATGGAGAGCCCGGTGGAGAACCCTAGCAAGGCGGCGGAGTATCTGAAGGAGCTGAACCGAATCATCGAGGCGCAGCAGGAGCTGCTGGAGCGGCAGCGGCGGCGGATCGAGGAGCTGGAGCAGCAAGTGGCGCGGCTGTACCGGGAAAACGCCTGCCTGCAGGACGAGCACCAGCGGCACCTGGCCTCCTGCCGCCTCGGGGCCACTGCACAGCTTGGACCCCCTTCAGCGCATCCTCCTGCGCCGCCCCTCGGGGCCATCCTGGAGAACGTCCGTCACGAAAAGTAAGCGGGGCTGGGATCTGGACGGCTGTGGGCACTCGGGAGGCCGTAGCCTGGGGCTGCGGGGCAGGGCGGTGTCGGAGGCGGGCGGTGGGAGGTAAGAGGGAAGGGAGAAGGAGGCCAGGAGGAGCGCTTGATTGCCACCCCACCGCCTTGGTGCGCACTGGAGACTTTGCGCCCACAAAGTTATAGGAAGGTTGTGAGATTTGCCGGAGTATTTCAACAGGATAGAGTAGGTAACTAGGCGGGAGAGGTATTTAAGGGTCAGATTATCGACCTGGGACATAGTGAAGGGCGACTTTTTGAGAGTCCTGCGATTCCTTGCTTGGTTGTACGGGACACTGAGGGCTGTTACCCTGGCTGATTTCGGCGCTTGCTCGCCAGCGCCGGCGGGTCGGTTGTGAAGGGAATACACAAGCTGTTTTTTCTCTGTAGGATGGAGATGAGGAGGGGCAAGGAGGGACAAGATGGACGGGGGGGGGGGGGGGGGGGGGGGGAAGGAGGGATGGGAAGGGGAGAAAGAAGTGTTGACTTTCTTTTCCAAGAAGTGTTTTTGTGTCCTTGGCAGCTCCAACCCCCCTTCCGCGCCCCCTCCCCCTCATCTTGCCTACCCAGGTGGGATTTGGGATTTGGGTCTCCTGATACTCTAGGGGCTGGTCTGGAATTCAGCCCGGGGTAGTTGGCTTTTTCACTCTGTCCTCTTCCAAAATATTGTACGTTGCCCCAAATTCCCAACCCTACTGATGTGGACAGGCTCTGGACCCAGGTTGTCTTGAAGAACCTTCCTGCGTTGAGGCAGGGAAAGGGGATGGTGTGGAGAAAGGTAGGTTAGTTGGACAAGTCCCAGAACCTCTTCCCCGGTAAGAGTCAGCAGAGTGCTTCTCTTCCTTCTTTCCACATTATGCTGGGGCCACTTCCCCAGAACCAGTCTCCTATCTCTCTGATATTCGGGAAAGGGAGGAGATGATCTTCCAACAGTCCAGACCACAGCTGGCCAAGATAATCTTTTCATGAAGTATGTATGGGGTGCTTGTTATTGGAAAATATACTGGATCTAGGCTGAGAGGAACATTAGGCTCTGGCCTCTCCTTCCTCCGACAACCCCACCAAGCCAAGGACCTTACTGCACCTTCATCCCTCCATCCCATTACATGCTGCCCAGATGAGTCACCCCTCTTTAGTGGTGGTGGGAATCTATAAGCATGATCTCCCTTCTCCAGAGACCCTAGAGGGCTGTATGCTGAGGCCACAGCTTTGTCCCAAACCTCTCCTTTCCCTGGTATTCATTCTACTACCCCACTGAAAGTCAAGGGTGTCATTATTTACCCTTTTGTTCCCCCAAATCAAAAGCACTTCCTAACCTGGGACAAACCACATTGGCATTCAGAAATGGGGAGGAGGAGACAGAGATAGAGAGACAGAGAGACAGACAGACAGACAGAAACAGGGAGAGAGAGAGAGAGACAGACAGACAGACAGAAACAGGGAGAGAGAGAGAGAGAGAAATTATTGCTGTTTTATGAGGCCAGGAGCAATCTATCTTGGATGGGGCCTCTTGGGATAGGGAGATAACAGTGGCAGAATAGCTGAATTACAAAACAAGTCCTGGGAAACCTATGATATGTAGCCTCTCACCTCATCTCCCTCCTCAGTTTCTTGGTTCCTTAGGTGCAGTTCCCATTTCTCTGCCTCCATGCCGAATCTCTGTAGCATTTTTAGGCCAGAGCTCAAACTGGGTAGAACTCCTGTCACAATTCCCTGAGACCTTCCTCTTGGATTGGAAGAGGGATGACTGGGAGTGGGAATGGCTAAGGCCTAGGTTCAAGTGGAGGTGAAACCCCTTTCCCTGGTGTTATGGGCCTAGTCCCAAGCAATTAGGAGAAGGGAGCCTTAGTTGGGTCTAAAACATGGAGCCCTTTACTCATTTCGAATGGGGTTGTCAGAGTTCTTCCCTTCAAGACTTTCTTCCTCTATTTCCCTTCTCAGTATTAAGTTCCTGTTATTACATGGACTAGAACACAGGAGCAGGTTTAAACAGAGATGAGGGATAGGTCAGTAACCTGTAGTCTCTGTGTCACTCAGTTTCCAATCTAGCAAAGAAGACTTGGAGCTCCCCCCACTACCCCTAAACTATCTAAGTTCCTCTACTGTTCCCAAAGCAGTGATCTTTCCCTCCACTGCTTTCTATTTTCTCCTTGTTAGTGCTGAAATCCCAGGTGGAACTGTTCCCTTTTCCTCCATTTCGGTTCTTTCCCCCTGTAGTTTCCAAGGGGAACTAGATCATGTTTTAGTACTCCAAGGCTTATAACTGTTCCTCAGACTTGAGTATCTAGAGAGGGGCTACCACCCAATGCTTCTCCCTGACCTGGGAGACAAAGGTGCTAGAGATGAAAAAAAAAACACTAGGTAAAATACTTCAGCCTTCTCCAGTTCAACTATATTCTTGTTGTGACTCAGTCTTCCCTTATGTCAAAAGAAACAATATCAGGCTAGGCTCCTAGGCTAGGTGAGATAGGAGCTGAGACAGGTGAAAACACAATGGCTGGAGGGAGGAACCTAGAGTAAAGGTGGAGTAATTAAGTGGTGACTCCAAGAGAGAAACTCACATATAAGAAGTTTCCTTCTGGTACAAGATTGCTGAACAGATTCTTCTAAGTGAAGAAACTTCTTTCTTAGAGGTTATAGGTTCTTAAAGAAGACAACTTTTACTTTCTTTTCTTTCCTTTTTTTTTTCTAAACACTTTCTGTCTTAGAATTGATACTAACTACCCATTCTAAGGCATAAGAGAGGTAAGGACTAGACAATTGGGGTTAGTAATTTGTCCAGGGTCACAGAGCTAACTAAGAAGGGTCTGAGGACAGATTAAACCCAAGATCTCTCATCTCCAGACCTGGTGCACTATCCACTGAACCACTTAGCAGCTCCTCACTTTTATTTTCAGATACTTCTTTCCAAGCTTAACTCAGTGACTGGACAGAATTATAGAACTTAAGCACAGGAAAAAGCTTTAGTGATCACCTAATCCAGCCTGGGGTCATAAGGTAGCACAATGGATAGAACACAAGCCTTGGAGGCAGGAAAGCCCAAGTTCAAATTTGACCTCAAACACCTACTAGTTGTGTGACCCTGGGCAAGTTACTTAAACCTGTATACCTCAGTTTCCTCATCTGTAAAATGAGCTGGAGAAAGAAATGGTAAACCACTCTTTGCCAAGAAACCCTCCCAAAAAGGGGTCACAGAAAGTCAGATATGACTGAACAATTGGTCCAACCTCTTTATTTTACTCATAAGGAAACAAAAGTCCAGAGAAAACATGACTTAATCAGTATTTCATTTATAGTTATTGGCAGATAGATCCAAATTAGAACATAGGTATCCAAACTCCTAACTCAGTATCCTTTCCATAGCATGATGCTGCAGCAGGGTATAGTGTTACAAGCCTTGGACACAGAGTCAGAAGACTATGATACTTACTAGGTGGGTGACTTGGGAAAAGTCACTTAAGGCCTCTTTGCTTCAGTTTCCCCTTATTTAAAATAGGCACATTAATAATCTCACATTACTTATCTCAGGAAAATGTTTTGTACAATTTAAAGTGACATGTTAATAGGAGATACTGTTGTTTTTTATTTGTACTCTCCATTTTCTTCCTTTTCCCTCAATTTCTCTCTTAAAGCCAGATTGAGAGAGTAAATAATCAGTTATTTTTGTTTTTGTTTTATTAAGCATAGGAAGGCTCTGACAGCAGAAAGGACACCTACCTCCAGATTTCCTTTAACTCCACCAGGAATCACAGCTGTGCTCAAAGAGTGTGGCTAACCCCAGATAAGCATGTATTCAAATAGATTGTTAAGAGAGGAATCTCTGTTGTATATATTGTGATATTTTATAGCGTTGTAACTTCTAGGTGAAGGAGAGCTAGAGAGAGATCAAGAGAGCCAGGACGCTAGAAAGAAGGAAAAAACTGAAACACAAAAGTAATAGGTTCCTGACCTTCCTGTAGAAAGAATGGACAAAACATGTTATCACATGGAGAAATATGCAGCTGAGCAGTGCAGAGGTCATCACTTTCCTGGGTGGATGCTTCTGCTTCTTCTCAGCCCTTTCCCATAACTCTTTTCACAATCTATTCTCCATAGTCTTCAGAGAGATTGGCAGGCACCTTTGTGTGCTCAAGGCTCTTTCTTAGTACTGATAGATGAATGAAAAGCATAGGATTTCTAGAGAAAAAGCTCTTGGAGCTCCGAGCCTGTCCAGGAGATGAAATTGGCATTACAGGAAAACCACCTTCTTGTTTTCATAGGAAACAGTGACACATGTTGGTCGGCAAATGCCTCACATGCAACACAATCTCCAGGGATCGATTTTTCTTCAAAAAAATCATCCTTGGTAACCGAGTGGTAAATTTGCTGAGAGAAATGAGTTGAATTTCCAAACAGCATTTATATCTGCCACCATCAGTAACTAATTGATTTTCACATATTTAGTCCAGATTTTTTTTCTCCTAGTGGGGCTTGAAGAGAGATGTGAAAATTCTATTTTTGATGCAACCTGGGAATTCATCGGGTCAACCATACTGTGTCCTGCTTCTCTTGGTTCAACAATGATAAAATTAGGTTCAGATAAAAACAAAATGTGGTTGCTGATAGACTGCTAGTTTATTGTCAGGTTTTCTATGAGGTGTAATGAACCAGTATATTAACAATAACAATTGGTGCTCATCAAGGGAAAAAGCAGTAGTCTCATTTCCAGTGGATCCGTTTCATTTAACATCTCACTGGTAAGAGGCCCCTGAAAGACACAATACTGAGCCTCCAGTTTCAGGGAAGCTGTCAGTAAATGAACAGTAATAACTGATCCACAGGCTGGACCCCTAGTGTTTTGCCATCAAGCTAGGTGTTGCCGTTGTTGTTCAGTCCTGTTTGACTCTTTGTGACCTCATTTGGGGTCTTCTTAGCACAGATACAAGAGTAATTTGCCATTTCCTTCTCCAACTCATTTTATAGGTGAGAAAACTGAGGCCAACAGGGTTAAGTGACTTGGCCAGGGTCACTTAGCCAGTAAGTATCTAAGACTAGATTTGAACTCAGGAAGACAATTCTTCCTGACTTCAGGCCCAATGCTCTAACCAGTGTATCACTAGTGCTTTGCTGTCAAGCCAGGGGCTTTCAGAGAACTGGAGAGTTCTTCAGGCAGATGAACTAGGGTAAACAATGAGATTATTTGCCTCCTGGCTTGCCATAGTAGTGATTTGAAGTATCTGACATTGCTCCATTACCAGAACAGAGTTTTGGACTGGGAGTCACAAGTGACCTGGGTTCCAGTTTCACTCCTGATACTTCCCAGCTACATGATTTTTGGGCAACTAACTTAACTTCCAAGAGCCTCATTTTCCTCATGTTTAAAATAAACATTAAAAAAAATCCCAGCACCTATTTCTCAGGATGGTTTTGAGGGTCCAGGGAGGTAATTCTGGGAAAGTGTCTTAAAAAACCTTAAAGCACTGTAAAAATGGCAGCTATTTTTACTATTACTAATAAATACTGACAAATGGGATTTTGGCTAAAGTCTATGATCTGATAATTGAGCTCTAAACACTAGGCCTCTTGGCAAATGAGCAAGATGGGTTTAAAAAATTGCAATTAATGTACATGTCACATTTATTTTGTTCATATATACTTTAATGAAGTGTTGTAGAATGCTACCCAATTTCGTCATTTGAAAAATGAGAGAGTCAGATTAGATGATGTTAAGGTTTCTTCTAGATTAAAATCTATTGATTTCATATTCTTAATAACCAGGAAGTTGAAAATAACCAGCTTTCATAGTTGATTTAATCAATATCATCCAGTGATTATTGTTTATAGAGCCTACTAGAATCTTTAGGGGAACCCAAAAAGAATGGGAGGTAAAACCCCTTTCCCTAAAGGTGCTTGCTATCTCCTTGGGTTGACTGAATACATGTAAGCTACCTCCTTCTTACACACACACACACACACACACACACACACACACACACACACACACACACACCCTCCAGATGATGACTAAAATATGCTTCTACAGACCAGTTTATGATTGATAAAGTTCAGCATAGTAGAGCCTAATAAGATCATTATTGTACAACTGAAGTACATACCGGAGAAGAGAAATGAGCTCCATCTCTTGCAAGAAAATATGTAGCTAAACTTCTTGAGGGTAATAAGGACATTTGAGTATATGCAATGTCTGAATTTACACTCCTTTTGATGGCTTAGCAAGTTGATGAAAAAATCACTACTTAACCTCACTTCTGAATATTTATACTCTTTCCACCCTTTCTTAGGAGAATTATCATTGCAGAAATAAATGTGGAATTGCCTAATGATGTGGTCATTCCTTAGATTCCTGTTTGTGTTAGGGATGGTACAGGAGGCAATGTCTTTTCCTGAAGATTGTGATCTTTCCTCAGGGTGAGACTAGAAGGAGTGTTTCACAAGTTAGACTTTTAAAAAATTCAAGTCAGCTTCCTGTATTTCAAGGCACTTAATCCAGGAGCAATCAATTAACAAGCATTCAGTACCTCATTTCCTGGGCACTTGGTGTTTAGGCACTAAAGATACAAATAGAAATAAAACAATTCCTATTCAGTTTCTTATGGACAGGCTGTATCCACAACTTAGTGGGACCACAGTGTCTTTATGGGGAAGTATGTGTAGTCTATGGCTTTCTACTGTCCCATTCTGACCTTAGCAAGGAGAATAGACCATCTGTTAACACTCCTTGGGAGGAGCATTTCAGTGAAAGAGAAATTAATTAATGGGTTAACTGAAAATGTAAATATGGCAAGTCCGTATTTTTGTGTATGTGAAAAGATCATTTTTTTAGAGAAGTTAGTAAAAAGTAGATCTACCAGCTCTCAGTCTCTAGGATTTGTAGCCCTTATGGGTATATTTCCCTTTCATTAGCTTTTTTAAACAATTTAATTAAAAAGAACCCTCTTACCTTTTGTCTTAGAATCACTGCTAAGTATTGCTTCCATGACAGAATAAAAGTAAGGGCTAGGCAATTGGGGTTAATTTAAATTACTTACCCAGGATCGTCTAACCAGGAAATGTCTAAGGTCAGATTTGAACCCAGCTCCTCTGGAATCCAGGCCCGGCTCTCTATACACTGAACTAACTAGCTGCCTTTCACATTAGCTTTTGTATGAACTAACATGGAAGTAACACAAAAGATAGATCCCACTCTTACTTGTATTTAGTAACTTTGTTGTGACAGATGGGCAAAGGTATAAATGATGGCTTACAACACTGTAACTGGAGGGAAATCGTGGGTGAGCTTGCAAAAGCCCAAGAATTGATAGGCAGAGTTCTCATGTACTGACCTGGTACTATCATGGATACTAATGGGTGAACAGGAGATGAGCAAAAGGGGAGTTAGTCCAGTCTCTGTCACTAGCTTTCTCTCTGAACCTCAGTTTTATTTTTGGAAAAGTGAGAAATTAACTCAGTGGATTGAAAGCCAGGTCTAAAAATGGGAGGTCCTGAGTTCAAATTTGGCCTCAGACACTTCCTAGCTGTGTAACAGTGGGCAATTCACTTGACCCCCATTGCCTAGCTTTTAGTGCTCTTCTGCCTTCTATGACAGAAGGTAAGGCTTTAAAAAAAAGTGAGGGAGGTATCTTTATCTTTATCTTTATCGTTATCTTTAAGGGTCCTGGTAAGTAATGATGTTCTATTAAGTCTGTGAATCTTTTCTTAGGCAATAATAATAATAAGAGCTAACATTCATGTAACACTTACATGTATTCTGTCCTTTGAGGAAAGAGATAAACTCCCAAGCAAACCTTGTAATCTTGTATATATCCTGCATCTGGGATCATTCCCATAGACTTGGGGAAAAGCCAGTGTTTGTTGTTTGTTTTTTCTTTTAAAGTTAATGTTTCATTGATAGTCTTTTAAAATACATAACTCATTTCTGAATGCTATCTCCTATTCCCCCCTCCCCACAAAAGAACCCTCCAGCATCACAAGGAAGTATAATTAAGCCAACCAAATCAATTCTGGACATCTCAGGTGATAGATACATACACACTCAACCTAGATCCTACTGGCTTTCTTTCAAGAGGTCAGAGGCATTTCACAATTGGCCCTTGCATCAATCAGAGTTCTGATCTGATATTTTCAGTGTTGATTTCCTCTGCATCATCATGGTCACTGTGGAAATTGTTCAGGTTCTGTGCATAGGTTCTTCTGTATTAAAATATATACATCCTCCCACGTTACTCTGAATTGTTCTATTCATCATTTCTTATATCACATCCCATTCTCTTATTACAATTTGTTCAGCTTCTCCTAGTTTTTTGTTACTTAAAAAATTCTGCTTTAAATATTTTTACATATAAAAGACTATAAAAGACTTTTTCTTCTATCTTTGAGGTCCTTCAGTTACATCACATTTTTTATTGTTGTTATAAAAATCATGATGATGATGATGATGATGATTTTGATCATGAGATACATGGATGAAGTGGGAATGTGGAGAAATGACATGAAAATGTTATTATCAACAAAAATCATTTTGAAGGGGAGAGAGAGAGAGAGAGAGAGAGAGAGAGAGAGAGAGAGAGAGAGAGAGAGAGTTTTTCAAGTGCTTTTCAGATCTTTCATTTTCAAAGAAAGGTTTAGTTCAGGTGGAAAGACAACATGAACAAAATGATCTCAGAGCTTCTTTCCAGTGCAACGATTTTGTGTTTCCATGATATTTCTGAGGCAGATTTGAACATTAGTTTAAAGTAGTTGTTTATAGTCTAGAATGGACTTCCCTCCCTCTCCCTTCTTTCTCTTAGTCCTCAAGCACTGTCAAGTAATTCAGAAGAGTAGAACATTCTGAAGATCAGAATTTATGACTCATCCTGTGGGAGGATTCCAATGAAATCCAAATATCTGTTTAGTTAACAAACAAGCTCTTTTCCCAGGTCTGTAGTGACATTCAGGATAACGATAGAGCATAAATTAGGGAGGAAACCCAGTGTTGTGAGCTTGGGAAGGAATGATTTAAAAGAAGAGCTTATATTGTCAGAGTGGCCACATA
Organism: Monodelphis domestica; assembly: GCF_027887165.1. Classification (NCBI taxonomy): domain Eukaryota; kingdom Metazoa; phylum Chordata; class Mammalia; order Didelphimorphia; family Didelphidae; genus Monodelphis; species Monodelphis domestica. Next base: position 64,964,570 of record NC_077233.1, on the reverse strand, counting down.
TAGCATTTTTTCAAAGCTCTTACCTTCTGTCTTAGAATTGATTGTAAGGAAGAAAAGCACTAAGGGCAGATAAGCAGTTGGGATTAAGTGACTTGTCTGGGTCACACAACTATTCTGAGGTCACATTTGAACCTAGAACCTTCCATCTCTAGACCTGTCTCTCTATCTACAGAGCCACCTAATTCCACCCATACATAGCATTCTGATGAAGGCAAACTTTGTGGGGTCTCTGTAAAGAGCCCTCTTTAAAGAATGCATAAAATACCTGAATTGTGACTTAGTAGTTCTGAAGATTTTGAAAGCTCTTAAGTTATGGATACAGACATAAGGAATAAAGATTAGTCTCATGATTTCATTTCTTTGGGGGCATTCCTAGTTGAGGAAACACCCTGTACCAAGACAAATTAGCACTTGCTTTGCCATTTATAGTTGTTAGAGAGCTGCCTAGAGCAGGAAGAAGTTAAGTGACTTGCCCAAAGTCCTATAGGCAGTATGGTTCAAAGGGAGGATTTCTATCCTACTATTCTTGGTTTTAAGACTAGCTCTCCATTTACTCTACCATGATTGCCACTAGGTTCAAGTTGATAGTAATAATGATAATAGGGTTGTAGGGATTAGACCTGGAAGGGACTTTAGCTGTCATCTAATCTAGGCCCCTCATTAAAAACAAAACAAAACAAAACAAAAACCTCTTATCTTCTGTTTTAGCTTCTGTTCTCAGACAAAACAGCAGTAAGGGTTAGGCAATTAAAGTTAAGTGATTTGCCTAGGGTCGGTTGAGGTCAAATTTGAACCTAGGACCTCTCAACTCCACAACTAGCATTCTGTCCTCTGTGCCACCTAGCTGCCCATAAAACCTCTCATTTTTTTAAATTAAAAAATTGTATTTAGAATATTTTCCCATGGTTACAAGATTCATGATCCCCCCTGCCTTTCTTTCCTCCCCCTCCTAAAGCTGACAAGCAGTTCCACTGGGTTATACAAGTATCATTGTTCAAAACCTATTTCCATGTTAATTATATTTGCAGAAGAGTGATCCTTTAACATCAAAACCCTAATCACATCCCTATCACACTATGTGGTTGATCATATAATTTTTCTAATGCATTTCTGGTTTCACAGTTCTTTCTTTGGATGTGGATAGCATTTTTTCTCATAAGTTCCTCTGGATTGTCCTGGGTTATTGCATTGCTGCTGGTAGGAAAGTCTATTACATTCGATTGTGCCATCATGTATCCATCTCTCCTGGTTCTGCTCCTTTCGCTCTTCATCAGTTCCTAGAGGTCGTTCCAGTTCATAAGAAATTACTCCATTTCTTTATTCTTTTGACCACAATAGTATTCCATCACCAACATATACCACAATTTATTTAGCCATTCCCCAATTGATGGACACCACCTCATTTTCCAATTTTTGCCACCACAAAAAGCATGGCTAAGCCTCTCATTTTTAAGAGAAGAAAACTGAGGCTCACAGGAATGAATTGACTTGCCCGAAGGCACATGAGTTTCAAGGAACAGATCTAGGCTCTGAGCTCATGTCCTATGACAACAGTCTATTGCCCTTTCTGTTGTGTCATGAGACAAGGTTTGCCAAATGCTTACATGTATTTTCTCATTATATCTCAAAGTCTCTTTCAACTTATCCTGTGATTCATGTTGATCCTTATAACAGTCACAGACAATAAGAGGATTATTATCCCCATGGCTTGGGAAGATGGCATGGCTTGTCCAATAACTACCCAGTTAATAGCAGAGCCAGGATTTGAACCTTTCCATCCCCAGTAAAGTGCTCCTTCCAGAAGTACAGTGTTATATTGAATTATGCCTGTTTAAATGAGAAATATTTGCATAGCTATGTTTTTAATCAAACAGCAATTTTTAGGTATAGGAAAATTAGGGTTTTGTTTGCCCAAGTAATAGATGGAGTCAAGAATTATAGTACTGTAGGATTTTTAAGCCGTAAAGGATCATTTCACAGGCAGAGAAACTGAGGTGCAAAGAAGTCTCATTTATCTCTATTTGTTATTATTATTATTATTATTATTATTGACCCCTTAATTTCTGTCTTTGTATCAGTTCTAAGACAGAAGAGTGGCAAGGTTCTGGGCAGTCAGAGATAAGTGAGTTGCTTAGGGTCCCACACATAGCTGGGAAGTTTCTGAGACCAGATTTGAACCCAAGTCCTCCAGCCCACCAGGCATGGTGCTGTATCCACTGGACCATCTAGATGCTCCATCTGTATTTATTATTAATGATGACAGTAGCTGCCTTTTTTATGGTGCTTTAAATTTTTGGTGCTAATTTATGGTTCTAAAATTTTCTAGGAAGGAAATAAGCATTTATTAAGTGTCTACTATATGCTAGGTACTGTGCTAAGTGTCTTACAAACATTATTTTATTTGATTCTCAAAGCAAACTTTTGAAGTAGGAGACATTATTTCCATGTTTATTATAATTGAAGAAATTGAGGCAGGTAGAGGCTAAGTGACTTACCTAGCATCACATGTCTAGTAAATATCTGAGGCTAGGTTTGAACTCAGGGCTTTCTTTTTCCAACCCAATGCTCTATCCATTGGACCATTCATTGATCTTCACAACAATACTGGGAGGTAGGTGCTGTTTATTTTAAAGATGAGGAAATTGAGGCTCAGAAAGGTTAGTTAACTTGCCCAAGGTTACATAAGTGTTTCAGTTGGAACCTAAGGTTACATGGCTCAAAAGTTGCTATGGTGGGATTCTAATTCATTTCTTTCTCCAAATCCAGGGTTCTTCTGGGGCAACACATTAACTCAGAATACAGTGTAACAAAGTAAGAACATTTGATTTAGGCAGATGGGACTTTTCCCTTCTGGCAGAGAACCCTAGCTTATTAGCAAAGGAATTCTTCCCCCCTCTCCACCCCCACCCTACATCCCTCATCTCCATTCCCAGTCCCTTCTTTGTGAATTCTAACTTTTATAGTCCAACTCTTCCTGCTTCCTTTCTCCACACTTCCCTCCTCTGCACTCCTCTTCCTGTATCCTGTATATCACTGAAAGAGCGAAACTCCGAAATGCTTTATTATCATTCTTCCTTTGGCTTTGGACACTCAGTCCTTGGGGATCATTCTTTGCCAGCTGCTCTTGGTTCAGTGAACTATTCCTAAGGGTCCACATTGGGATCAGGAAGTGGGGCACACATCCTCAGAGATTGGGTTTAGCTACCAGGTATTTATGAAGAGAATGAAAGAACTCTGTATATCCATGTGGACATGTGTGTTTACATATATATTCCATATACACATACATACATACATACCCATACATATATATCTAGATAGTAATAGATATCTCCCCCTAACCTAGATCCAATGTAACTTAATTTAACGTGCATTTATTAATAATCAGGCACTTTGCTGGTATTAGGATTCTTGAATAACACATTTAAAAATACTCTGTTCTCAGTTAATAAATAAATGCAGTTCCTGCCCTCAAGAAATTTACATTCTGCTAGAGGAATATGTGTGTGGAATAGGTGTGGTCTAGCTGAAAACTCTCTGGGATGGCAGAGTACTATGCCATAAGAAACGACAAGCAGGTTAATTTTGGAAAATCATGGAAAGACCTACATGAGCTTATGAACAGTGAAATGAGCAGAACCAAGAGAACAGATCATGACATGACTAACAGGGAAATATATACTATATGATAATAAATGTACAACCGGTATTATATTACTTGACTTTGGGGGGAGAGGAAAGGGTGGAGGGAAAAATACAATTGAGAAATATTTAACAAAATAAATGAAAATATGATAGAAATAAGAAAGACGACAGAATATTGTTTGAAAATTGATGTGCCTTCCTCCAGAGAAAGAACTGATTAATAGAAATATGTAAGACATGTTTTATGTATACTTTTTTTGTCGTAAAATTATGCCTTGCTCTAATAGGGGAAGAGGATAAAGGAAGCTAACTGGGTATTTTAAAGCAATGAACAAACAAATACATAAGTAAATTTAAATGTAAAAACTCTCTAGAGATGGGAGATAATAGAAGCAAGACACATTTTAAAATTTAATATGCATCATTAATATTTTCTCCATCACTTTCTTAAGTTTAGATAATCAACAACAACAACAAAATGTCAAGCCCTGATTTGTAGTGTTTGCTCCACAACATACAAATGCTCACACCAAATGCTTCAAATGGTTCCAGCATAGCTCTGGATAGAACCAGTATCAAGAGAAGCAAATATGCAATAATTTTGCTATATAGGACAGAATTCTAGTGACGAGTGGAAGGATCAAGAGAGACCTCAGAAAAGAGGTAGATTGGATTGAGTTGTGAGGATAGCTTGAGATCCCCAAAAGAAGTGCTAACGAGAGCAAGCATCTTCAGTTTAAGGGATGGTCTTTGCACAGACTTAGATGTGGAAGAGGGAATTTCATGTCCAGAAAGTAGCCAGCCTGTTGGACTCGGTTGTCTTTATAGAGACAAGTTGGAAAGGTAGTGGGAGGCAGACTGGTGAGGGGCTGACTGCCAGGCTGAGGATTTTGTATTTGGCAGCTGTGTAGAGGTTGGAGTAGAAGGGGGAGAAGCTAGAAGCTAGGAGACCAGTTAGGAGCCTGTTGTGGTAGTCTAAGGAAGAAATGATGAGCGCCTGAATTATGGTGGTAACTGTGTGAGTGGAAAGAAGATTTGTTGTGGAGGTAGATTCATTGAAATTTGGCATCAGATTTGATATAGGGTGTAGGGAAAAGGGAAGAGTTAAAGATGGTTCTGCAGTTATGAATCCGAAGAACCAGAAGGTTGAGAGTACCCTGAACAGAAATAGGGATGTTGGGAATGGTAGATTTGGGGAAAGTTCTGTTTTGGACATGTCGTGTTTGAGATGCCTATGGGGCATCTAGGTGAGGATGTCCAGAAGTTGATAATGCAGATATGGAATTCAGGAGAAAGATTAGAACTGGATATAGATTTTTGAGACATTTGGATAGATTAGAAGCTGTTAAGAGCACTTAGGGAAAGGGTGTAGAGTGAGAAAAGCAGGGAAGCCAGAATCTGCCTCAGGGAAATTTACACTTAGTGGGTGGGAACAAGATGGTAGACCAGTAAAGGAGATTGAGAGGGAACAGCATGACAAGAAGGAAATCCAAGATATACTGGAAGTAAGCAAAGGGTATTATTACAAGAGCTCAGGTAAGAAGACGTGAGGACCTGAATCAGGCTGGGGGCTGTGAATGATTAGAGAGAAAAGGGAAGGATCTAGGGTTGACAAGACTTGGCAAATAATTGGATGTCCCAGAATAAGACTTGGAAGAGCTCTGGATATCTTCGGAGGACAATTCCAGTCCCAGTACTAACTAATTAAGTGACTTTAGGCAAGTGGTTTCCCTTTTCTGGATCTGAGTTTCCTCCTCTGTAAAATAAAGGAGGGAAGGAAGTGAACTAGATTGGTTCCAAGATCCTCTCCAACTCAAAATTTTAGAATCAACACATAGGGAGAATGCTCCTTAACCAACTAGTTTCTTCTTGAAAACTTGCTTTGTGGGTACAAACATGCACTTCTCGCCAAGGAATTAATCAGTAATGAGTGATTCATTTTTTTCCCTAGCACATGGTGAAGACAGTGTAAAGACAAGGTAGGGTCATTTTTTCAAAGCTACTTCTTTGGACTTCTGTAAGCTAAGTAAATTAAGGTATTTAAAACTTGGTGGATACTTCCTAGCTGTGTGACCCTGGACAAGTGCCTAGCCCTTACTACTCTTCTTTGGAACTGATATTTAATATTTATTCTTAAGACAGAAGTAAAGAGTTTAAAAACATAAACTTGGTACACAAACCATTAAATGTTTGTTGTAATGCATATGAAATAAAATGGAGACCTTTCCCCCATCAATTTTCATATGCTTTACTTTAAATTTATGCATTTTTCACATTTGTGAAGATTTTGTTGCCAAGAGGAAAACATTGTATATGTACTAATTTCATCACCTCACTGGATCTAGAGACAAAAGGAAGCCTTTGAGGTCTTCAATTTAGAGGTTCTCAAACCTTTTGGTCTTAAGACCCCTTTACTTTCTTAAAAATTATTGAAGAACTCAAAATATGTTGTATATGTTACTATAGTATTGTGACAAGGAAATCACTTTAAAAGACTTGTCAATAGTGTCAAATGCTGTTGGAAAGTAAAGAAAAATGTGGATATTATCAAAGACTCTTACAAATTCCAGCATTCTATTTAGGTTGTGTTTTTCCTGCATTGTTGAATATAGAGTTCCCACTATCAATAGGAAATTTTTCAAGTATGAAATTTCCCAATGGTGAAATTTCCAACATTTATAAGTCTAAGAAATTTTAAGGTTTACAGTATTTACTGTATCAAATAAAAACTGATATAGTTTAAAATATTTATTCATCTGAAAAAATTATAAATGCATTATATGGTAACAAGAATAACCTTTTTATGGAAAATTACTTTTCCAAAATAAAAAAAATAGGAGAATGGCATTGTTTTTCATATTTTTTTGCAAGTCTTTTTAAGGTCTGGCTTAAAAGAAGGCAGCTGCATTCTCATATCTGTTTCTGCATTCAATCTGTTGTGATATCTTGTTTTGGTTAAGTATATGAATAACTAATAGTGATGCCATCAACTATTAACTAAATACATTTTATCTAAATGGAGAAAATCTGGTCTCACATTGGATATGTGGTTGGAAAAGAGAGGAATATTTTAATAGGCAAATAACATCTTAAATATTATTAGGCTTGACCTCAAAGACTCTCTAAAAGGGTCTGTGATGCACTGGGGTCCTTAGACCATATTGTAAGAATTGCTGTTCCAGCTCAATTATTTCATTTTAATGCTGCAGAAACCAAAGGCCAGATTAGAGGAGTATTACCTTCAAGTTGCCTTGGTATTTAGTATTAAAGCCCAAACTCAAACTCAGGACCTCTGACTCTAAAACTTACCACTCATGACACTAAGCTCTACTACCTTTTAAAAATAAATTCTTTTAAATCAATATAAGTTATTGTTTTGGCCAGGTTTGCATGATCCTGGATTGGAGTAAAGCTCTTTAGAATAATTTGGATGATGTTTTAGATTAAATTGTATAAACTGCTGATCCAGCATTTGTTTGTTTGTTGCCTCTTCTTCTTTTTAAAAAAGGAATCCCTTAGATTTGTTTGGAAAGAGCACTAGGCTTAGTTTGTCAGGACAAATGCTGTTCTCATAATTGTGAGACTGGAAATTTGTCACGGGAGAATAAATTTGTACAAATAGTAGGACAGGTGGTTTGGGGAAAAAAGGTTAGTACAATAAAAATCAGCTAATTGAAAGTAGTGCAACAATAATAATTGCAGCCCATGTTTAGATAATATTTTGTCACATAAAAAGAACATGGATGAGCCTGGGAGGAAGGATTAGGTTTCAAAGAATGGGAATGCCCATAAATTGGGTAATGGATAAACAGATTATAGAATATAAATGTGATGGAATACTATTGTGCTGAACTTGTATCAGTGTAATGATCAACCAGGATTCCAGAGTACTAATGGTGAAACTTGATGCCTACCTCCTGATTGAGAGTGAAATACTCAAAATTCAGAATTGGATATGGCCAATGTAGAAATTCATTTTGATTGACTGTATATGTTTGACATAGGTTTTGTATTTCTTGGGTTCTCAGTTGGAGGGTTGGGGTGGGAGGTTCTAGTTAAGAATCTTGGCTATTAAAACAATATGTGTATGTACATATATACATATATTAAAAGACCTACCCCCTTCACAAACTTGCTATATGAGCTAGACATTTCTCCTAGATGGATCAAAGTTTCTCTACTTCTAAACTATAGGAGTAGAATTAATAGATCTTCCAAGTCTCAGCCAGAAAGAACATTCTGAGATTTGGTGATTCAATGAGGCAGCTAGATAGAGAATTGGACTTGTGCTGGGAGTCATCAAGATCATGCTGTTTGATACGGTCCATGTGGAAACCAGGGACTGCAAAGCAGCCCCCAGGAAGGATGGAAACACCCACTGAAACCCTCCTAAGTGACTTTCATTATTAACATCCCCATATTATTGGAATTGCTATGATTATTATCCTTACTTAGCCCCAGGAAAAAGAGATGAGAGCAACATGCTTGCAGGGTTAAAACAGATGTCCCACTCTGTCCCCCTAGGATATTATCAGGAGAGCCCACTTACAAAATTCAACCTAAGGATTCTTATATACCCACTTATATAGACCCTCTTGTCTAGGCAGAAAAACTTCTGGCAAATCTGTGCTCTGAATTCCCTAACCTATATCTGGGTCATGTTAATTTTACCCACTGATCCTGCCCTTAGCAACAATGTTTCATTGACTATCTCCCTAGGCCTCCTGTCTGTTGTTAAGTTCTATGAAAACATGTATGTTGAGAATGAAACTGTGTGCCAAGTAGATATGTGATCATGAGGGTGGAAAATAAAGCCAGGTCTCAGCCAAGGTGGAGTACTTTATCCTGTGAAACCTGTGCTGCGGGTTGAATGCAAAAGCTGTGTCCCATCCATCATTCTGCTGACACCATCCCACTTCTAAGACCCCATCCCCTGTGGGAGGCTGGCCCACCCCACAGCAGACTTGGGATTGAATCATAAAAATCCAAATTTGATTCTTGCTTCCCATACTTATTAGTTGTGTGCCTATGAGTAAGCCATCTAGCTTCTCTCTACCTCAATTTCCTTATTTAAAAAATGGTGATAAGAATAGTTACCTCACCAAAGCTAATGACTCACCCTAATTCGAACCCTCACTGTCTCTCCCCTGAGCTCTTGAAATATCCTCTTCTTTCTTTCAGTGTCTCTTGATCCTCTTCCTGTATGTTCTCTCTGTTTCCTTTGTTGTTCCACTATCTTGCTCCCACCCACTAAGTGTAGCTGTGCCCTGAGTCCAAGGTGATTGTAAAGGCCAAATGAGATAACATATATAGAAAATGTTTTGTAAATCTTAAAAGTGTTAGATATAATGCTATATGGTTGATGGGATTCTCTTGTATTTACTCATCCACATGCTTCTATTCTATTCCTCCAAACAGAGTAACTTCTCTGAGGATAGAAACTGTTTTATTTTTTAGTCTTTCTATCCTTAGTGCCTAGACTAGTGCCCAATGAGTATTTTAGAATTTTCTTTCCTCTAACTCAGACTCTGCTCCCTGAGGGATTCCCAGTTACTGAGATTTTTGCTATATCTTTGCAAACCACAATGGGAATATTTTCTTCCTTTAAGTTGGCACTTCTTTGATGCGTAGGCATCAATACAAACAGTGGGGCATCAGCTTATTTGTTTAATGCTTTGGTTGGCTTGTGGGTCTCTGGCACTGGAAGTTGCTAGGGAGAGTTTTTTTCCCCCCATCTTTTGTTGAAAATGTCATAGCATCTCTTGGTCACTTTGGAGTTGATGGTGCCACTGAGACTGAGTTCTTCTCTTCGTGACAAGTGGCTTTATATGCCTGCTGCTACAAATAACTAAGTTCATTTCCCTATCCTGCTGCCATCCAGATTCCAGGAGCATATGAGAGTGACTCAGAGAGCTTACTGTGACTTCAGATTTTAGCCTTTGTAGTGGTATGTAAAAGGCTGCTTGGTTCTTTTCTGCTGTGTTTCAGCCAAGCTCTGGCTCTGTAGGCATAGGGTATAATAGAGTCACTTGAAAATGCCCATATCCCCCCTCTGGGAGAAGGCATGATTTCTGCATAGGAAAATATGCAGGAAAATAATGTTAATATCTATCTACCTGGATCCATAGGTTGTCAGAACTAGAAGGAACCTTAGATATACTCTCATCCAACCCCTTCATTCTACAGATGGAAGAAATAAGAAGTAAATTCACGAGCCAACTAACTATATGTTGGGCTTTTTTCAGACCTATCCTAACATTGTTTTTCACTCTTTCACACTGCCTCATTGAATAGCTCACATTTATTTAGAATTCTTGAAAAGGTTTGCATCATATTCATAAGCCAGGCAGGTATAGAGAATAGAGGGCCATTATTGGTGTCAGAAGCTCCAAGTTCATGTCCTATGCTAGCTGTGTGATTGTGAGCAAGTCACTTATTCTAGGTGACATCTCAAATAAGCAGTCACAGGTGTATTCCTTAGTGATTTATCCAATCGCCTGCAGCTGGTCCCATCAGTGTTGGGACTAGAACCCACATCTCCTGACCACCTGTGGTCTTTCTGCTATTCCTCTATTATTTCAATGAGGATATTTGGTGCAATATATAGTGTGCCTTGGTATGTTTTGTAAAAATTCTCTCAAGGAACCTTCAGAGAGATTTCAGAGGATAGCATGAACATCAGTCGCCCAATGTCATGTTCTTATGCCATTTGGCTCAGTGCCCAGGCTCAAGAAACAAAAACTAACTCGGTCTCCAATTATTGTCATCATTTGGATTTGTGTGTCTTCTCTTTTGGAAACATCTGAGTTTTTTACATTAATCTTTCAGAAAATTGCTAGGGAAATCAGCACCTCGGTACTATACTATGTATATGATGTATTATATTACATATATTTTATATCATACACAAAATTACAAATTCTTTTCACTCCCTCTGCTGGTTCTTGGATACTAATCAGAATTAGCCCTGTTGGCTATTTGGACAGACCCTCAGGCTTTGGCCAGCCACTTGTAAGGACCTTAAATTCTGATCCAAATCAGTTTTGTTTGAAATGTTGGGGGAAAAGTAATCAGTTTAATGACAAAGGATTGAAAGAGCCTCCTGTGGAGGAAATTTGCCTGTGAGCTGAGCCAGTCTCTGGTGGGCTCTCTGGAATGGAGTGGTACACACTTTATACACAAATGTTCCTGTTTAAAAGCATTATTCCATCTTAAAATGCCAGCGTTTTCCTGAATTGGACCAAAGGGCAAGAGTATAAAAATAAACATTTAGTCAACAGTCAGCCTAAAACAAGCAAACAAAGACACCAAATACTACACTGAGGCATGAGAAGGCCAGTTTCTAATGGTTTCCCCATTGGGGAGAAGCCTGGAAGTCAAGGATTACAGTTATTTAAAGTTCCTCTGCTCTAAAATATAAATGATTCATGGTGGAAGGGGGCCTTGAGTACAAATTGGTGGATCAAATATATTTTATTTTATTGATTGATTTTTTAATTTTAATTTTATTTTTTTAACCCTTACCTTCCATCTTAGAAACAATACTGTGTATTGGTTCTAAGGCAGAAGAGCAGTGAGGGCTAAGCAATAGGGGTTAACTGACTTGCCCAGGGTCACATAGTTAGGAAGTGTCTGAGGCCATTTTTGAATCCAGGACCTCCTGTCTCTAGGTCTGGCTTTCTATCCACTGAGCCATCTAGCTGCCCTTGGATCAAATATATTTTAAAGGTTCCAATACAAGTAATTTTTATGGGGGAAGGGGGTAGGGTAGCTGGGTAAATCACTCAATACAACTGCAAGCTTTCTTTGTACAAAGAAGATACCAGATCACAATCCTTTCTCATTTAGGTTACCCCAATTGGAAAATGAAACTTGCCTAGAATCGATTATAAATGATGCTAATTAAGCAGATAGTGTGAAGTAGTGGATAAAGTGTTTAGACTATTAGAAAGCATCAGGAAATGTACATCTTAGTCCTAGCTATGTTAGTTACTAACTTTGTGACTTTAGGCAAGATGTATCCATTCCCTGGGCCTCAGTTTTCCCATCCATAAAATGGGGGAGTTGGATTAGATCTGGTTTAGTCCAACAGATATTTATTAAGCCTGTGCTCTTGCACAATCCTTGGCCTCAACTCAGACACTAGCTGTATTACTTTGGGCAAAATCATTTAACCACTTTGCCTTAGTTTCCTTATTTTTGAAAAATAGAGAAAATAATAGGGCCTATGTCCCATGAGGGTTGTAGGGAAATGAGTTTTGTATTTGTACAAAACAAATGAGTTTTGTATTTGTAAAGCACTTAGCACAGTGCCTGGCCCATAGATACTTCACAAATGCTTGTTTCTTCCCATCTTCTCTCTCATCCTTCTTTCTTCCCTCCAGTTGCCCTTCCATTCTTCCCTGGGGGTGGTTAAAGGGCAGAGTCTAGAGGCAAAAAGAATACAATGAGCCAGATAAGGAGACTAAGAAGTAGTTAAGATAGATAGGAGGAAACCAGGACAACTGAGTGTCTTGGAAATCTAAAAGAGGAGAGTATATCCAGTAGGAGGGCATGTCAATAGTGTCAAATGCTGTTGGAAAGTAAAGAAAAATGTGGATATTATCAAAGGCTCTTACTAATTCCAGCATTCTATTTAGGTTGTGTTTTTCCTGCATTGTTGAATGAAAGGTAATGGCTCCTTCCTAGCTTTTCCTCCCAAGAATGTTATTTTGGTTGATGCTCACTTTTTTCAGTCATGTCCCACTCTTCATGACCCCATTTTTTTTTTTGGCAAATATACTGGAATTAGGGGCAGCTGAGTGTCACAGTAGATTGTGAGCCAGGCTTAGAGATGGGAGGTCTGGGTTCAAATTTGGTATCAGAAACTTCCTAACACTTTGACCCAGGTAAGTCACTTAACCTCATTGCCTAGCCCTTACCATTCCACTGCTTTGGAACCAAAACACAGTATTGTTTCTAAGATGGAAGGTAAGTGTTAAATAAATATAATGTATATACTGGAGTAGTCAGCCTTTTCCTTCTCCAGATCATTTTACAGATGAAAAAACTGAGGCAAAGCAATTAAGTGACTTACCCAGGGTCACACAGCAAGTATCTGAGGCTGAATTTGAACTCAGGCTTAGTGTACTATCCACTGCACCACTGTATGTTCCCCAAAATAGTAGATTCTAATTGGAAAATTATTTCTTTGTTCTTGACTGCCCCCAAGCCAAGGTGGGTTGGGATTGGCCAAAAAGAAGGAAATATCTGGAGATGAAAAGTATCTTGTAGACTTAAGTTCCTTGTTAACACCCTTGGGTGTACTGTAAGAAAGACTATTTTAGCTGGTATCTCATTCAGTGAAATAATTTCGTAGAGTTCCTAGGGCACAATGCAACCATTCTTCTCATATTGTGGATAGAAATTATCTGTGTCATTGCTGTATGTTTAAGGCATTTTGTGAGAGTATCAAAACTAAAGATAAGGCTTTTGATAGTAGGGAAAGCTACCTGGAAAATGAGTCTTGGCATCATAGATTTAGAGTAGAAAGAGTTGTTAGGGAACATCTAGCCCAATGCTCTCATAATATGGTCCGGGAAATTAAGATCCAGAAAGGTTATGAGACTTGTCCCCAAGGTCACCTAGATACCAAAGTAACAAAGGCAAGATTCAAACCCAGGTCCTCCAACTTCATAGCTCAGCACTCATTCCATCTGGCACACTTGGCTTTTCCTCACATCTAATCTGTCATTTCACTTGTGGGCATTGAGAAGTGTCTTTGCTAGGAAGAGCTGTAAAGCATTCATTGGACTTGAGTTTAAGTCTTTACTGCATTGCTACTTGGTTATAAGAGTCCCCCTGGAACTTGATAGGATTTGGGAGGATTTCAGTTTAGAAACTAGGGGAGCAAAAGGCAACCAGTTCTGAATCTTGAAAAAGATTGGGGCATGTGACTTAAAGTAGCAAGGTCATGTGGCCCAGACCCAGGTTGGGCTGAGGTGCTAGTTGGATGCTAAAGGGAGAGAAGATCCAGTCCACAGTGGTGTCTTGGGGGCAAGATTAGAATATCCGGTGGGATCAAATAGGTCAATTGGGGAAGATCTCTGGTCTAGGCCTTTGTAAAGCTCAGCCTTAAGCCTCTCAGCCCCATTTTGTTTTATTTTACTGTTCTCTTTTTCTTGTCTAGAAACGTTTTAAAATCCTGATTTCTTCCATTGGAATAAGACACACTCCACATCCCCACATCCATACCTTTGTTCATATTCTCTGTCTGTCCATCTGCCAATCAACCAGTATCTGTTAGGGGATTATTTATCCATCTCTCAATCAAGCAGTATTTATTAGGGAATTATTATGAACCTGGTACTGTTCTTAGTTGGAGATTAAAAATAAAGATAAAAACAGTCTCTGTTCTTAAGGAGCTCACATTCTAATGAATGTCTAGGAAATGCCCCCAGCTACCCCTTCCACACCACACAGAATTCCAATCCATTCTCTCTCTCTTTTAAACCTTTTCCTTCTGTCTTAGAATCAATCCTAAGTATTAGTTCCAAGGCTGAAGAGAGGTAAGGGCTATCCAAGCAGGATTAAGTGACTTGTCCAGGGCCACACATTTAGGAAGTGCCTGAGGTTAGATTTGAACTCTCAAAGGCTAGTCTTGTTAATTTTAACTACTCTATCCACTTCACCACCTAGATGCCCCCTGCTATAAACAGCTAAATATGATAAACATTGAAGCAGAAGAATGGAGTGGTGTCAGTGGCAATTATCATTCCATATGCTTTTAAAAAAATTCTCACCTTCTTTCTCAGAATTGATACTATTGGTTCTAAGGCAGAAGACAGGTAAGGAATTGGGATTCTCTGACTTGCCTAGGGTCACATATCTAGGAAGTATGTGAAGTCATATTTGAACCCAGGACCTCTTAATTCCATTTCTGGTTCTCACCCCACCATCATTCTCTTTAAAGCCCAGATTAAATGGTACCTCCTTCTAGAAGTCTTTCTTGATCTCTCCAATCAGTAATGATTTTCCCTTTGGATCTTGGATCTTCTCACTTTGCACCTTTCCTATATGTTTTATTGTTCTATGTTTTGCTTACTTAAGTGGGTGACAACTTTCTGCCAGATTGTAAACCCAAAGAGATCAGAGACCTTGTCTTTCCTAAACTTTGTGTTAACTGCCCCAACAGTCCCCAGTTTCTAGCCCTGACTAGATTAAGAATTTTATAAATGTTTGTTGACTTGAAATGGTCCTCAGGATTATGTATTGATTCCTGAATATATGTTTTATATCTTTTATCTTTCATGAGGTCCTATTGACACCCATTTTTGGTTGTTGTGGTCTTTTAAACAATTGCCAGCCTCCTAAAGACAACTTTCAAATGATGGTGTTTGTATTTTAATGCATTCACTTTCTGTCTCTGTTTCTTTGTGTCTGTGTGTGTTTGTGTGTCTTTGTCTCTGTCTGTCTGTCTGTCTGTCACCCTCCTTAAAAAGAACTACACAGTTTAGCTGGAAACTTCTCAGACTCAAACATCCAGTGGGGGAATTGGAAGAAGCAAATGTCAGTACAGGGCTCCACTTCCAGAGTCTCTCATTTGACTGGTTGGCATTGCTTAAACAGCTGTTATTCAGGCCAGACATGGTGGGAGCAGCTGCTGGCCCAGTTTGCTGGACCTAGTTGGAGTAGTTGGGGCTACTTGAGAAATAAAATCCCAGCAGAGAGAGAGAGTGAGAGTGGAAGGAGGACTGGGGTGGAGATGGTGGTGATTCCTGCTGATCATGTTTCACCCTGAGCTTTCCTAAACAATTTCTCCTAAAAACCCTGCAACCCCCCCCCCAACAATAACAATAACAACAAAAGAAGAAACAAAAGAGAGAACTCACACCTAGCAAGTCATTTGAATCCCCCCTTACTCTGAGCTATATTTTTCACTTCTGCCATATGGCAGAGCAACCAAAACATTCAGGGAGGGGGAAGGAGAGCAGTGGAAATCTTCCGTTCTAATATGTTTTTAATAACTATGGTAATTAAGAGCACTGCAGTCATATCCCAGTCTTCCATCAAGGCATTTTGCCTAGTGATTGATCAAACATGAGAAAACCATTCCATTCTTCCTGCCCCCCCCCCCATGGAAAGAATTAAAAAAATAGAAACTGAATTTCCATTGTTTTTTCTCTTAATAACTTGTTTTCTTAGCACTAGTGCATCTTCTCGTTGAAGTAACGATGAAACCAATGAAATGCTGTTCATTTTCACCAACAGTCCATCTCCGGTGGAGCTAGTGAGTTATAGAGACAAAATCATGGGCAAGGAATTGTCATGATGGGTGTGCTTCTGAATGGGAAGTGTGAACTTAACAGCAATCTGGACAGGGCATCTGGTGACCATCTGCCCATCTTTTGAGATTCTTGTCTCTAAATTTACCAAGTCCTTCTCTCTGATAAACAAATAATCTTCCCAGCTTGTTCACCCAATAATGATAAAATCACAGAATGTTAGAGCAAGAAGAGACCTTAGGGATCATGTGGCATAGCCCCCCTCATTTAACAGATTAGGAAACTAGGGAGTCTGAAAGCCCAAACTCCCATATATCAGACAAGTGGACCTGTTGGAAAGTGAATAAACATCTGGATGGAACGGCTTGAGTGTGGTTGCCTCTGAAGTAAGACAGGAGCCTAAGGGTTAACTGCCTCTTCTCATAGAAGCCCAACTATTAGCAAATACATTGTTTGTGACAATAGACTGAGGGACTTTAATATTCCTAGGGGACTGTAGTGAAGGGAGAAAGCTGATTTATGACTGTTGTCTTAAAACTTTATTCCACAAAAGTCCAACACAAAGTGACCCCAAGCTTCTAGCACTCTGCTCAGAAATGAAATGATGTGACTTTCAGTGCTGTTACACTCTACACAGACAGACAGCCATCTTTGAGTTTTCCTGGACATCATCCCATTCTCATTATGACAGACAAAATCAAAGATGATTTCTTATTTACTGTACCCAGTTTGTACCAATGTTTACTTCAAGTGAACAGAACAAAAAAGGAGGAGACATATATTTATGTTCAATGGGGGGGGGCGTGAGGAACCCTTTTAAGACCCAAATATTCAGAGCATCCTGCTGTCATTTTATCATTTAAAGGTCTTGATGTGTGAGATCCTAATTATATATACTACTCAAGTGAAACAGTTTTACATTCTTCTCAAAATGGAAGATTTAAGCAAAACCTAATGTGTTTTTGTTGATGTTTGCTTTTCCTATTCTCAATTAAATGAATTAAAAAAACCTCCTAACTCATGTAACATAGTCCTGGAAGATGGAAAAAGGCAGAGTTTGGATTTGACTCTTGGCTTGGCTACTTTCTACCTTTGTGGCAGGGATGCCACTTTACCTTTGAGTGAGGGGGTCTAGTTTTCTTATAATATGATAAAGCTAAATATAATATGAGAAGGTGCTTATGTTGGTAACATGCGAATATAATGAGAAGGTTGAACTATGAACTAAGATCCAGTGAGAAGATCACAGTGACTTTTCCATAAAGGTCTAAATAAATGCCTCACATCTATATTTATTTTCCATACTGTGTTTTGTGGTGCCGTTATGCTCAGCATGGAGTGAATAGGTCTTCCTTGAGAAAATGTCAGTGAGAATAGTAGTCTTCCTTAAAAAATATAAATGCAAAGTTAAGTATATGTCAAAACTACTTATTTCATGCCTCATTTGGAGGGGGATATGCAAATAGACTCAATTTCTTGTAGTTTGCTCCAGGTTCTCCCAAACTCCTTTATTCTAGGGATTTTCCATTTAGTCCAATTCTAGTTTTTGTTGTTGTTGTTGTTGATGACAATGTCAATATATTTCAAGCCTAGAAGTGTTTCAGGAGCAAATGAATATAGGAAACTTGCCACTTATGTCTGGGGTTCCACCATCCTTTCAGTAACCCAGGTTCAACTTCATACTTGAATCAGTTGTCGTCTTGTTTCTCCTCCTTAAGTGTCTCTTTCATCTGTTCCCTTCTGTCTTTTTACATGTCGATCACCCTTATTCAGTGACTCATTAACCCTTGCTTGGGCTTCTCTCATAGTTTCCTTTCTGATTGATCTTCCTAATTCCATTCTCTCTCCTCTCCAATCTATCTTTCACATAGCCAACAAATTGATACAGCCTAGATATATATAGCCGTATCACTGCTATTCAAGAAGCTTTAGGAGCTCCTCATTCCTCCTTGGATAAAATTCATACTCCTCTATCATTCCTTTCATAGACTAGCTCCAACTTGGATTTCTAGATTTTTTTCATGTGACTTATTCTCATGGACTTTACTTCCTGGCCAAAATGGCCTATTTGTTTTCTTGCCTCTGGGCCCATTGTACCAGCTTCCCCTTCCCCTCCCTAAAATGCTATCTCTTTTTATTTTTTACTCTCAGAATTCCTATTTCCATTCAATCTTCAGCTCAGATGTCTCCTCTTACCCGAGATTGAGATCTTTCTTGATCACCTTTCAAATAGTTTTCCTTCAGAAGAATGTAAGTTCTTTGAGGGTAAGAATGTTCAATTTTCATCTGCATCATTAACAAGATAAAAATAGCTAGTACAGCGCTCTGGCACTTAATAAATGTTTAATAATGTTTGTTCAATTGAATAGTTCAATTTAGAATATGAAAAACAGATGAGGGAAAACATAATCAGAATGAGTTGAGCTGAGGGAGTATCCAAGAGCTAGATAAGGGTTATGCCAAGTCTATGCTACTCTTTTTAAACTGAATTGCAGGAAGTCTGGTTCATTCATGGGCTGTCAGCTCTTTTCGAATTAAGTTGAGAAGTGGAAAAGTCTTGAGGACTGAGGGAGGAGGACTGGGGTTGGAAGTTTGAATGGATAGGAGAGAGAAAGAAGATGAATGGGACCAGAGAAGAGAGGATCAAGCAGGGAGAGGGGAAGAGCACTGGCCATGAATCCTATGAAAAAATGGGACTATTTTCTGGACATGGTTTAGCATGTGTACAGATGAATCTTTTGAAGAAAGGACAAGGAGAGTAAAGAGAGGACCGAGAAGTAGGGAAAGAAGGAGAAAAGCTAGATAGAGGAAAAAGTGAGGGGCTTTGGGGAAAGGAGAAAGAAAGGAGATCAAATAGTGGTATATAACTCTACCTCAGTGGCTGAGCTTCAGCAAGGGGTTCCATTCTTTATCCTACCTGCTAATTCATGTGTTTAGGCACTTAAAACTATTTTAGGGACCCTGGAAACACCAAAGTTCTGCCTGACAGCCTCTCCTCTGTTCACCTTGCTAAAGCATAGTACTTTTTTCTCCTCAGGGTTTTAATTGGCTTCCCCTGCCCTCTAATCCACAGGAGGAAACAGGATCATCCTTGCTGGGATACAGCCACTGGAGATTATTTTCTCTTCCTAGAGCAGCTCCTTCCCTTTCAGAAGGAGAGAGAAAGATATGTGTGTGTACATATATATGTACATGTGTTGTGTATATCTGTATATGTGCTCATGTATGTGTATATTTGCATAGGTAGGTAGAACTGGATGTTATTACCCTTCTTCTACTTTCCATTCTTCTTTCTTCTTTGGCAATCTGGTCTGAAATTTGTGGAATTGTGGAAACAATTCGGCAAGTCTATAATATCTTACAGAATATTATGATAGATAGAACAGTGAGATCCTTCTAGGTTATAAACTCTTCTCAAGCTTGAAATGTGCCTCCTTTCATCTTTATAAAAGCACCTAGCACAGGGCCCTGTCCTATACACAGTAAATGTTTAATAAATGTTTATTTTGTTATGAAAATCTAGGATGTCTCTGCTCTCATTCTTGTCAATAGGGAAATTGAATGTGTTGATTTCACTAGGATCTCAGTGAAATCGCCTTTGACTTGAAAATTGGTTCAAATATAGAAGGGAAAAAGGGAAGAGGGAACTGAAAGGAAGGAAGGGGGAAGCAGAAAATGGAGACACATAGAGAAGGGAGAGAAACAGAGAGAATAGAGAGACAGAGGTAGAGAGGGGAGAGGGACATAAAAGAGAGGAGAAGGGAGATAGAGGAAGCAGAAGGGAAGAGAGAAAGACAGACAAGTGAGAAAGGGAAGCATGAGGGGAGAAAGAAGTCAGAGACAGAAGAGAAGAGAGATAGGAGAGAGAGATCTGGAAACAGAAAGAACGATAAGGAGAGAAAGGGAGAAATGGAAGAGATTGAAGAAAAAAGAGAGTCAGAGAAGGGGGGAAGGCGAGAAGAGGGAGAGAGAAACAGAGACTAACTCAGTATTTTCTCATTTTTTTTGAAAACTATGTTCTGCCTCCCACACACATATCATCAACCCTTTCCGAGAGCCACCGTCTGTGTGACCTTTGGGTCTGTGAGATGTAATTCTGACTGAAGAGATGGTTCATTTTTAAGCTGGACTCAAGAGGCTCAAACTACTCATTCTGCCACATCTCAAGGCTGGCCTGACTTCGGGTGAAGACCGTGGGAGCTGTACTGTAGCTGGGCTATTTTTATCCACCTCAGCAAAGCTTTTGACCTGTCTAATCCTGTACACAGACTATGTTACCATCCTCCTATCTCTGTGAGATGAGTGGTCATGTTGCGATTGGCTTCTCTTTTACACACAACTTGACCATGTCTCATTTGTCCATATTTTCCCTTATTCTCAGACAGTGCTTAAAATATGGTAGGTGTGAAATTCAGAGGCTTATTGAGTTGAGTTGAACTCCCACAATTAAGTATGAATTGTACATGCATGTGATGGTAGGGGAGAGGATTTGGAGGTCCCCTAATTCAACATGAAAATGAAGCATCAGCTCCATGTATATAAAATAGTTGTGTCCAGGGGCATGTATGTAAAACATTTCATGGATAGACCTCACCAGTGATGGTTTAGAAACCTGCTTTTATTGATACAGGTAGTACTGTCTTCAATACTACAGTCATCTTAGTGTCTGCAAGTCAGAAAACCAACTGAAAATGCTTCTGGGCCCTCATCTAGCAGGCATACATAATATAAAATTGATCTTCTCAAGGGCCATGCAGTTGGTACCAAAGATGAATCAGAGGATCTTGGATTTAGTGCTGGAAGGAACCTTAAGGATCATGTACTCCAACCTTCTCATTTTATAGTTCAGCAGTAAGAGGCTCAGAATAGTTAAATGATTTCCCTGAGAGAAGAGTTAACTACTTAATGACAAAGCCAGGATTCAACCCAGGCTCTCTTGAACTACAAATCTCATACTTTTCCCATAGCACTATTTGGCCTTGCAGAGGATACTTTCTTCTCTCTCTCTCTCTCTCTCTCTCTCTCTCTCTCTCTCTCTCTCTCTCTCTCTCTCTCTCTCTCTCTCTCTCTCCCCCTTCCTCATTCTCTCCCTTCCTCATTCTCTCCCTCTCCCCCCTTTCTTTCCATAAATTCTTCTCTTCCTCCCCCTCCATTAGTAATGAATTGACATTAATATAACACTTGATAGTTTTCAACACACAAACACACATATTGATCCTTACAGCAGTCATGTAAACAGACATGGCAAGTGATATGAGCTCCTTTTACAGATGAAAAACTATGGTTTAGAGTGATGAGTGACTTGTCCAAGCACATATAGATCACTGATACCACACTGGGTTTGGAATATCTTTTGACTTCTCTTGCATGGTAAGACAGAGGCTGGCACATAAAAAAGTGTCAGGCTGAAGAGTGTGTGGATCCGATCACCTCGATGGGGGAGGGGCCGAGGAGGATGGAATCTTGAGGAGAAACAGGAAGTTCCTTCAGAAGAGGAGTTGTTCTCTTAGTCTGGAGAAACTAGAGAGGGAAGAGTGAATAAGGCTTTCTCCTGAGGGTTACCCAACTTTTTCTTGCTTTAGACTGGAAATCCTTCCCCCCAACATTTCCCAATTGGAAAAAGAATATTGAAGAGAAACCTGAGAAAGGCATTTTGAATCTCTGTCAGACTTTACCTCATCTCCTCTTGCCCTGGGTCTGAACTGTGGCCAAGGGGTCAAACCTAAGGTCAGTCAACCTGACTTTCTCTCAGGGGGCTTAGGCTGCCAAGGCCTGAGTTCCCCCCAAACTCGAGGAGGGAAGAAAAGGGTTTTAGACAGAGAAAGGGACCCCCTTTTTCCACTTTCCTTTTCCATTCTTTTCCCTGCCAGTTTATTCTTCTGTATTATACTGATTGAATTAAGTAACATTAAAGTAGCTATCTTTTCCCCTGTGAATTAAGTGTGAGTGAACTGATCAAGGGAAGAGACATCTTCCTAAGAAGAAACTTTTTGGTCTCGAGTAGTAGAGGGGGGACAAGAGGGACAAGAACACATCTGGGAGAGCAGCCATAGCTAAAGAGGGAAGGCAGAAGGGGAGAAATCTTAAAACCCTCTCTCCTCTCTCTGAGCCAACCCTAAACATCAGCTGTCCTTTCCTAGATCCTTTTCCCTTTACCATCCCCAAACCTTTTGCTCCATTACATCAGCTGTCTCCCCTGAACCCTCTTTTTCTCTCTATATATACTGACTTAACCTTTTCTCGATTACACTGGTAATAGTGATATAATTGATAATTACTCTACAAGAAAGTTTTATAAAGAAAGCCTGCTCTCTCTTTCCAAGCCCCCAAACCACAAGAAAAAAATACTCTACCTTTATGAATCCCCAGGCTCCATGTTATTCCCATTACTGGTAGTTACACCAGCGCTAAATAACCAGGTGTGGGTTCTCTCCTACAGAACATTTGTAGTATAGAATCTCTTCCCTACTCCCACTTGAGGCTGTATGGTTTAGTATACATATCTGCATCAGAAGTCAAAAAGCCTTGTTTCAAGTCCAGGTTCTTCATCTTAACTGGTCATGTGACCAACCTGTGATAATTCTCTTTTCTTTCTTGAACCTCAGTTTTCTCTTCTGCCCAAAATGAGGATGGTTAACTAGATGGCCTCTAAGGTGCTTTCCATCTGCAATATCCTATGATTTCACCCACCATCTCCTAGATGTTGGGGTCAAAGGGACAGGCATCGTATCCTTATCATCTTCTGCTGGGAATGAGGTCGTACTCATTCCCAGAATGAGTAACAAACTTACTGTTTCTCTATCCCCCTCCAACAATAGACATAATTCTCACTCCTTGAAATGGTGATGAAGATGAGGGAAGGAAGGAGAGGATGTCATGTGTGCAATGTAGAAGGGCTGGTTGGGGATGGAAAAGCCAAAACCAAAATCCTGGCTCGACAGATGAAGAAAGTTCTCTAGCTCACAAGCTTTCTTGTGCTCCATGTTCAGTATAACATGGCAGCCCTATCTGACTCCAGACTTATGACGAGGACAACATATGGAGATAAAGGCGTTTTAATTTTATTTTTTATCCTATCATAGTCCAAAGGAGACAAAGTAGCCTTGTAGTACAAGGTCCCTTCCAGACACTCTTCCCTGGCAGAGAAGAAACCTCTATCCAGGGAGCTGTTACTAAAGTTGGTCCAACATTGATTGGTTACAGCGTTTTTCTCTTTTGTTCAGTCCCTTTGCCCCAGAATAGATGACAGTGATGAACTTGCTACTACCTCCCAAGTTATTAACTTGGTCTTCTGAGGGGATCTTTGTGCTTCATGCTGTGGACCATCTATTTTTTATTCTTCCTACTATTTTAAATGTCATGGGCATTGCTTTGTAAAATCACAACGACTAAAAAGACAAAAGAAATAGAAAAGTTGGTCTGTCATGCACCCAAAGCTTTTTCCTGATTTTCCTCATCTCCACATGAACAATATGGAAATGATTATTTAACTGTCTCCCTTTTAGCCTCTCCATTTTTTTCTTTTTAAGTTTAAGGGCTTAGACTTGGAAGGAACCTTGGAAATCTGTTCAACCAACCCCCTATTTTACATCTCAGGAATTTCATTTATGCTGTTTGAAGAAGTAATAAGTGATTCATCCAAGGAGCTGTGGGGTCTGGAGTTTGGTCTCACTGTCTTTCCTCTCATACAAGGGTAGTGTGGTAGAGAACTCTGAACTGGGAGGCAAAAGATCTAGGTGTGAGTCCCAGCCAGCCTTGTCACTAATCTGTTTGCTTATTTTGAATAGTAATGTTTTACTGATACACTGTGCTTTTATATCAGTACTTTACTGACATATATGGTGCACAGTATCTCCTTTACCCCAATTTATTCTTTCTTGCAAGAATTAAGCAAAACCGACACAGTAACTATCTATTAGAGAGTGTACCATTTCACACCCCAAGTCTCTGCCTGACCCCTGCTGAAAAACCCTCCTTTGTTATAAAGAGTTAAGCAAAATCACTTGACACAGTAACTACATGACAATACATGTACCACTCCCTCCTTCCCACCTCTCTGGTTCACGAATGTGGGAGAGCTTGGTACACACCCATCACCACTTCAGATAACACACCTCAGATCCCCATTGAATTCCTCCTTTTCCAGGAAGTTTTCATTGAGACCTCATTTGGTAACAAGTGCACAATCATTGACAGCAGAAAGTCATGCACCAATGCTGCCTGCACTTGAGTCTTGGCTTGTAACCTTTTCAAGGTGAATAATTTATCATCAGGGCAGTAGCTGACCTTGATGCTTTTTTTTTGGTCCTCATCCAATAATATCACTGAAAACATCATGTTAAAAGCATGGGAGCAAGCACATAGCCCTGCCTAACTCCGTTGATGACTGGGAATGACTGAGAATGTCCATCATTATCTAGAACTTGTGCAAGCATGCCATTGTGGAACTGATGAATTTCTCTAGGCAACCACATTTTGCCATAATCTTCCACAAGTCCTCATCTAGATGAACATTTAGACCTCTGCTCTGCTCATGGCATTTCTCCTGGAGGGGCTGTGTCCTAGGAACGAAGCAGAATTACAGTAGCTCAAAAGAAACACGAGACCTACAGACTTAGGGACATTCATCCCAAACACTCATACAGACTATTTGTGGCCAACCTGTGGTAGAGCCTGCCAAGCTTCTATAGTTGGATCATCCACAGTCAGACACACTACTACTGTATATGGACCCCAAAATAATGATGTCAGTTTGGTCCTCTTCAGGTATGAAAGACAACAACCAATTTGGTAATGACCTTCTTCCTTGAGTCATAGTTATAAAGCAGAGAGTTTGTAGCTTATATAGCCTAAACCCCTGCTCATTTAGGTTGTAAATGGTAGGTCTAGGATTTGGCTCTTTACTCTAGCTTTTAGTACATACCTCTTTGCTTTGACAATTTTGTAAAGTATCTATATAATAGCATATGTAGTTTTTATCTCTTGTACTTGTCTTTATATTGTATTCTACTATTAGATCACAACATTAAGAGGATTCGGGACTGTGTACTTTGGTGATTTATATCTTTGTATTTTCCCTTCAATTGAGGAGCTAGGAGGCCCAGAGTGATGGGTCTGGAGTCAGGACTTGAGTTCAAATCTGGCCTTAGCCAGTTACTAGCTATGTGATCTTGGACAAGTCACTTAATTTTGTATACCTCAATTTCCTCATCTGTAAAATGAGCTGAAGAAGGAAATGACAAGTTATTCCAGTATTTTTGCCAAACTGGGTCACAGAGAATTGGAAGTGACTAAAAACAATTGAACAATAGCAGTTTCTCATCATGTCTGGTTTTCTGTATATAGCAGGTGCTTAATAAATGTTTGTAAGTGAATGTATTAAAGATGGAATGAACATACTATTGGTGAGTTCCATTTTTTTCATATCCCAAGGACCGAATGTCACAACAAAATATGGTATGTGAATGGTCACATGCAAACAATTACAAGTGTTTTTCAGTGAATATATCCTTTTTAAAAGAATAATTTTATAGAATTCTTTCATTTTAACAGACCAAAGTTAGCATATTGAAGCATTATCATGTTTTGGAATGGATACTGCATTTGGGGACAGAAGATCTGGATTTAGGTCCTATCTCTACTGATTGTTCATTGTATGACCTTGAACAAGTAACTTTATTTTTTTGAGCCTGTTCTTCTTCATCTGTAAAGTGTTAAGGCAGGAAGGATAGTCTATATCTTCCAGCTCTGGCATTCTCTGACTCACAAATTAACTTTATCATAGGTAGATGAGTGTGCCAAGGGCTTAAAGTAGCCCTAGAACATAGAACATCAGTGTAATAATAGCTCACATTTGCATACTCATTTATAGTATGCAAATGTGTTTTCTTACAGAATTTAATATAATTCTTACAAGAGTTTCTGAGTTAGGCAATATAGGTATTACCACCCCATTTTTCAGATTAGAAAACTAAGTCCAGGAAAAGGTAAGTCACTTAGCCAAGGTCACACAGCTAGCCAATGGTAGACCTTGTACTCAAACACAGATCTTCTTTCTCCTTGTCCAGAACTCATTCCACCACATCCCATTTGGGTCAAAGGAGGCAGCCAATGGTCATTTTGGTAACCTTGGTAACAGCAGCCTCCCACCTCTTGAGGAGGATGCAGGACTTACCAGTTAATTTGCAAGCCAGGTACAAAATGTGGGCAGTAAAAATATTGGTTTCCCTTTCTGCTGGCTTATGTGTTCTTATCTCATCTCCCCTGCCCTTTTCAACAGTCCCCCCTACCTCCCTCCGGCCAAGTCTGTACGTCATTAGACTGTGAGCTTCATACAAAAATAGGTGTTTATGGACTGGATAATTGACTGATCAGAGTACCATCTCTTCAGCACTGACTTCACACCCATAGTCTAAAATACGGAAGCTGCTTTATATTATAGTAGAAGCTGCCAAACTTTGAGAGTTCTAAAAATCACATGATTTATCTAATTGGCATAGGAAAAGAACCTGTAAATGTCTTGCAAATTCATAAAACCCTAAAGCTTGAATTTTAACATTTGCTCCCAGATAACTTGCCTGCCTCTTGATAGCTCGAGAGGGCCCTACCTAATCAGACTTCTGGAATTTAAGCTCTGGAAGTCATTTAAAGAAAGTGAACCTTTGTGTGTTTCTAGTATTACATTAATCTACAAAGATTAATCTCAGAAGATTAAAGTACAATCCATAAGTCCTTAAGCCTTTCAAGTGTCAAAGCTTCGAAGGTTAATACAAAAAAGATTTTGCTAATAAGGACTGTGCTGAAATTGTGTCTTGTTCTGGTCATCCTGACCACTGCCCTCAACTCCTAACCCTTCTGTAAGTATAGTAGGTGAAACAGGTAAAAAAGGGCAATCATTCTGGTGCCTCACTGGATCAAGAACCAGGCCAAGAGACAGGAGGTCCTGGGTTCAAATATGGCCCCAAACACTTCCTAGCTGTGTGACCCTGAGCAAGTCACTTAACCCTGCCATTGCCTAGCCATTACTACTCTTCTGCTTTGGAGCTAATACTTAGTGTTGATTCTAAGATGAAAGGTAAGGATTTTTTAAATGCAATAATAGTAGGAAATAAGATTGCCAAGAGGAACCTGGAAGTCCTGTACAAACTGTCCTAAAGATCAAAGGAGCATCATTTACAAATTGTATCATGTATTAACCAAAATTCATATCCTAGTCATATGTGCTGAATCAGGGGAAGCCATCTAGGAGCTGCTGTCAAGGTTTCTTGTTCTATGATATGTAAATCTCAGACAAATTCCAAACCTCCACACTTCCAGCCCAGAAGAACATCAAAAAGGTGCTGATAACTTTGAGATGAAGTCTTTGAAGTTTGATTTGGATATGTTAATGGACCAACCCCAAGGTGGCTCAGAGAGGAGATGGTCTTTTTCTCAAAAAAAAAAAACCCTAGAAAAATGAGATTTCAAATTTCTGCTGCCTGAGCTCTCTTCCATCTCTATCGAGTCCCTGCTGAGGTCCTCAAGCTGTGATCCTTTGCCTCCTTGTTTTAACTGTTGACCTCTTAGAAAATGTCATCCACATTTGTTGCCTCCAGTTTCTCACCTCCCACTCACTTCTCAGCTGTTTGCAATATGGCTTATGAACTTATCACTCAGCTGAAATGACTGTCCCAGAGGCTGTCAAGGATCTCTTTACTACTCAGTCCCATGGCTTTCCCTCAGTTCTCATCCATCTCTAGCCTGCCCATCTCTTGACACCAACTGACAATTCTGTCCTCCTCATTTTTTGGCTTCGATATTCCTGTCCTGTTGTGCTTCTCTTCCCTCTTATCACACTACTCTTTCTCAGTCTCCTTGCTGGATCATCATCTTTCTCCCACATCTTCCAGTGCTCTCTCCTGGGCCCTCTTGTCCTTTCTCTTTACTTTCTCAATGGTGGCCTTCCTCAATTTCCCTGGATTCAGTTGTCATCTCTATGCAGATGACTTCTAAATCTACATTTGTAAATCTAATCTCTCTCCTAAATCTATTCTCACGCCATCAATTGCTTGCTTGACAGCTTCGCTTGGATATCATTTAGACACCTCAGTTTTAAGCAGTCTAAAACAGAAGTCATTATCTTTATTCTCCAAAGTGAGCTATTTCAATGGAAGCCACCACCATCTCTCTAGGCACTCAGATTCACAGCCATGGACTCATCCTTAGGCAACTAGGTAGTGAAATAGAGAGGATGCTAGATCTGAATGCAGGAAGGTCTCAGTTCAAAATCCAGCTTCAGACACTAGTTATGTGACTCTGGACAAATCACTGAACCTGTTTGCCTCTGTCTCCTCACTGGTAAAATGGGGATTAATAATACCATCTACCTCTTAGGGTTATTGTGACGATAAAATGAGACAGTCTTCGCAAAGTGCTTTGCAAACCTTAAAATGATGTATAAATGCCATTATTATTATTATTGTGGTGGTGGTTCTATTGTGGTTGTTCTTATCCTTAACCCTTTCCTCTCTCCCTAGTATCCACACTTAATCACTTGCTAAGGTTTGTTGATTCTAGCTCAGATCTTTCATCTTTACCTCTTTTTTTTTTTCTCATAAAACCACTCCCCTCGTCTATACCTTCCTCACTTTTTGCCTGGACTATTGAAAGAGCCTGTTAATTTTCTTCCTTGCTCCCAGGCTCTACCTTCTCCCATCTTCCACACAGCCAAAATAATCTTCCTAAAGGATAGGCCTGATCATGTCACTCTCCAGCTCAAAAATCTTCAGTGGTTCTCTCTAGAGAAAAATTTAAAAACAAAACCAAAAAATAACCCTCAGTCTAGCTTTTCAAATCCTTTCCATTTTGCCTCCAGCCTACCTTTCCAGACTATTCTCAGGTTATTCCCTTTCATGCCTTCTCTTTCCAGCCAAACCACTACGCTTCTTGCTGTCCCCATTCAGCATCCCATCTCCCATCTGTGTACCTCTGCACAAGCTGTGACTAGAGCATTTTCCCTTCTTACCTTTATGTCTTTTTTAAAACCTTCCATCTTAGAATCAATATTGTGTATTGGTTCTAAGACAGAAGAGTAGGAAGGGGCTAGGCAATAGGGATCAAGTGATTTACCCAGGGTCATAGAGCTAGGAAGTATCTGAATACACATTTGAACTCGGGACTTCTCATTTCTTGACCTCACTCTCAATCCACTGAGCTACCTGACTGCCCCATCTTACCTTCATGTCTTAAAATTCTTAGCTTCTTTAAATGCTCAGCTCATGTGCTACCTACAGAAAGCCTTTCCTGAGAGGCTAACGATCTCTCCCACTTCAAATTCTATTATATTTACCTATTTTTGCACATTCCCCCCCCCCCAGTAGAATGTAGGCTCCCTGAGGGTTGAGAATTTTCTCAGTTTATTTTTGCATCCTCAACCTAATATAATACCTTAGCATAGATACTTAGTAAACATTTGTTGAATTAAACAAAATGGAAGAAGTCCTGAGTATTCTTCTAAGTTTTTCCTTCCAGATAACTAGCTATGTGAATTTGGGCCATTCAGAAGACCTCTCGGGGCCTCAGCTTTCTCTCTGATGAAAATAGAGATGGGCTCGATCTCCTATGGCATCAAAGATCATAGGACATAGAGTTGGAAGGGGTTTGGGGACCCTCATTGTACAGATGAGAAAGGAAGGTCTAGAGGTGTTGAAATAGCTTGCCCCACGTCACCCAGCAGAGCTGGGATTTGAATCCAAGTCTTCTGGGTTTTCACTCTGACATTTTGTGAACTATAATAATCATTCTGTAGGATAGCTAGCTTTTGGGGAGAAATGATTATTTGACAGAGAATGGATCAGAAAGAAATCACATGACCTGGGAAAAAATCTACAGACTGTCAAGTTGTCTAGTGGACAATGGCCAAATTCAGGAAAGCAGCAGAAGTTGACTTGGGCTTGTTACTCCTTGTTGCTATTTCAGAAACTTTTCTGCTTCAGCTAACCCCCTTCCTTCCTATTCTTCCAAGAAATAGCAAAGCTGTAGATCACACAGTCAGCCTGCCTTTGGGGCTTTTTTGTAGGTCATAAAGAAACACTGGTCCAGGGAGCTCAGTTCACTCTTCCAATACTAACAGTGCATTCTGGGTTGAGGTTCCATCACTCCTCCTCTCCTGCCCCTGCCTGCTCACCTTGACCTTGGTGCCAGCCAAAATGCTCTCAGGCATTGCCATGTCTAGGAGGTGAGCTACTTCCTGCCATTGAGCATCTGGCTTCTGTGTTGGCAGGGGCAATCTCTGTGCCAATGATTTGTGTTCTGTGCCTAAGCTTTATTGCCTGCACAACCCGTCTAATTAGTCATATTTTGAAAGCAGAGCTGCTTAATTGCAAGCGGTACTAAATATTGGTATATAAATAAAATCATTAATAACTGTACACACAGGAACTTTTCTTCTGAACAACAAACACAAAAATGAGGCGCAATTGAGAGTCTATTTGGAGTTTCAGTGATGATCCTCCTGGAGGGTGTCCTAGTGCTTGGGGTAAGAACTGAGCATGAAAACATTGGGTGAATGATTTCAGCCCACACAGGTTGTTCGGAGGAGCCCCGCTTTTAAAAGCCCAGAATAGAGTAATGGGTCTTCTGTGATTAGGAAGCTAATTTACATGGCACTGGAAGCATTTATGGTTTTAACCACTCACAGCATTCATCAAACCATCTCCCTGAAAGCTGCGGCTGGATTGATTGCATTTTATGAGGTATCCCAATTTCTTCAATTAGAAGAAACATAATGGTAACTCCCCAGCCCTCTCTTTATGAGACTCTATTCCCAGCCTGACCTTGCTTATAAAAGTAGAGAATCAGAGAACCTCAGATTCAGAAGAGAACTTAGAGGCCACCTTGTCTAATGTCCCTCACAAGTGGTAATAGCTGTAATGAAGCCACTACAGAATTTTTTGATGGACGAGCCATTATCAAATTCTTCAGTCTTGAATAAATCAATAATCAATAAAAATCAATATCTTGAATAAAATCAAGGCCCTGAATATAAAGTGTGATACTCTCAGACTTCCCAGAATGGGAAAAATTCTCCATCACAGTGGTAGCAGAGAATTTAGGGATAATTTAGTCTAACCCTCTTATTTTATAGATGAGCAAACTGAAGCTCAATAAGGTAAGATGACCTGCTTGAAGTAATAAAGCTAGTAATAAGTAAAGCAATTGTAGTTTAATGGAGGGGATTCTGGATCTGGAGTCTGGGGGCCTGGGTTCAAATTCTGCCTTACGTATGTGTTTGACCTGAGAGAGTTACTTTTACTTCTCTGAGATTCTTCTCTCTAAAAGAAAAGAGATGAAGGGCAGTTAAGTCGCATAGTAGATAGAGTGCCAACTCTTAGAGTTAGGAGGATGTGGTTTCAAATTTGGCCTCAGATACATCTTAGTTATGTGAACCTGGGCAAGTCATTTAACCCCTATTGCCCAGTCCTTGCTATTCTTCTATCTTAGAATTAAGAGTTAGTATTAATTCTAAGACGGAAAGAAAGAAATGAGAGTATTTTGAAGCTCTGATGACAATGGTAACTGCATAATATCGAAGTGATTGACAGCTGTCATTTAGATTGTTTGAACCTTTCTACCTCCACTTTTCCATCCTCCTCATATGATCGAAAAGATTTCTTTCCATGTCCTACCACCTGCCAGTAGGGAAATAAACAAGGTGCTGAGTAAAGCTTTTCCTGTAAATCTCTGTGCAATTTGAAAATACATGGCATTGGGCTGGTATAATTGCTCCTGAAAATAACTTAATCTAGTGATAATCTGGACCAATAAATGGCAGAGCTAGAAATTCTGGGATAGCTCTTCATTTTTTAAAAATTAGCAAAAATCCTTTTCAAAAGACAAAAGTGCTAAGCGTGGAGCAATATATATAGTAGTTTATTAGTACTAGTTATGAATTGAATTGAAAATTCCTAGAATTCCCAGTCCACTGCAGAAACCAGAGGCAGCTATCTCTTGGGCTCTAACCTTTCCTAATTCTCCATCATTCCTAGTCTTATTATACAGATGCTTATACTCATGAACATTTAAACTTCAAATAAGTGAAGTTTACTGATATTTATTAAGCATTACATGCAAGTTTAGAAGGTTTCACCTAAGCTCTTTAAAATGTTTTGTGTATGTATGTAATATATAAAACATGTATATATACATATATATATGTATAATATATATAACATGCCCACATATACATTTTCTGTCTCATGCAACAGAAAACCTAGATCTCTGATAACTGCCAAAAGGTCCCCTTTGGGAATGCCAGCACTTTAGAGAGGAGGATAGAGTGGTCACTCTCCTCTCATTCCTACTATGAATTGGCTTGTCTCTCATAGCCTTGTCAGCTTCTGGGCTTGCAGGGGCTTGTTCAGTGGTAGCTCAGACTAGGAAATTAAGTTTTTAATTTAAAGCCAAAATGGTGAATCCGATCATCACTGCATGAAAGTCAAATGGTAACTCTTAAAGCCTTGTTAGCCATCTACCTTTGCCTCTAGCGTGAAAGTTCTATTCAGGGGCACAGATATTTCTGCAACGTGTTACTGATGCATCTGTAGAAATCTTTATTTACCCAGTCCAAAAACTGTGGGAATGTTGTGTTTTCAAGGCCAGTCCCTGAGAATCTTCTCCCTCAACACTTGTATTGCAGAAGAATTTTTACTTCATTTCCTGAATCCACATGGAGCTCCCTTTTTAATTATTTTTTAAACTCTTACCTTCTTAGATTCAACACTCTGTGTGTATTGGTTCCAGGACAGAAGAGTGGCAAGGGTTAGGCAGTGGAGATTAAGTGACTTGTCCAGGGTCACACAGCTAGGAAATGTCTGAGGCCAGATTTGAACCCAGGACTTCACATCTCTAGACCTGGTGCTTTATCTATTGAGGCACCTAACTGCCCACAGACCCCCTTCTTATTATTCTTTCTTTTGAAATAGTTCAGATATTCCACTTGGCCCCATTGGAACTTTCCTCAGGATATAGAACAAAGTAATCCAAACTGTTTAAACTGACTTTTGAATTAGCCTCTTTTGAACTTAGAGGGGGAGGGAAAACGCAAGAATTTGAGAGGGTGGCAAGGGGCATGGCGTCCTCAGGGGAAAACCAGCTGCTAGTTAGGGAGAGGAGGTGGAAGAAGTATAGGAAGAAATTCTGATTGAAAGTGATTTGTTGACAATGGATGATGGAGGTGGGGAAGTTAGGGATTCCACAGGGCACAGTGGAAGGGGGGTGGGCAAAGGGAAATAGGGGAAGAGAGAGAGAGAGAGAGAGAGAGAGAGAGAGAGAGAGAGAGAGAGAGAGAGAGAGAGAGAGAGAGAGAAATGTAAATTCATAGCTGATATTTCTATGGCACTTCAAGGCTTACTAAACATGTTCCGTACTTTAAATCTTATTTGACTGGCACAACAACCCTTTGAGTTAGGCATTTTTGGTATTATTATAGCCATTTTACTCTTGGGAAAACTGAGACGTCAAGACATCAAGTGACTTACTCATAATCACAGAACTAGTAAATGCCCAAAGTGGGATTTAACCTTGGTTTCTGCTGATTTCAAGTATAGTACGCTTCTCACTATAAAAGCAGCTTCTACTTCTACTTCAGCAAACTACTATGTGCTCTCACATCCACCTCCATTTTGCATTCTGGTGATCAAAAACTTGCTTGTTTATTGTCCAATACTTAGAAGGATGAAGCTTTTAAAAAAATTAAATTACTTTAAAATGTGTTTTCTCAAATCTGTCATTTTAACTTTTGAGAATTTATCTCTTTTGGGCAGTAGCTAGGTGACTCAATGAATAGAGAGCCAGGAACAGAAGTCTTGGGTTCAAATCTTGCCTCAGTTATGTAACCCCAGGCACTAAGTCATTTAATCCAACATTCTAGCCTTTACATTCTTATGCCTTGGAAATAATATTTAGTGTCAGATCAACACTGAGACAAAAGGTAAGTATAAAAAAAAAGAGAATTTATCTCTTCTGGGACTTATGAAAAATATCCACATGCAGAAAAGAACAAATGGAATCTGAACAGAGATAAAAGTTTACTTAAAAAAAAACCTTTTTCTTTTCTTTTTTCAGTTTGTTTTCTCTAATAACATGATGAATATAGAAATATTGGTTTTGAATAATTACACATGTATAAACTATTGAAATAAGGAACTTTTATCATCTCCTATACATCTAGGAAGGTTCCTTATTTCACTATATTAAATTGCTTGATTTCTCAAGGATGGAGAGGGGAGAGAGAGGGAGAGAATTTGAAATTCAGAACAAAAAAAAAGAATATTAAAATTGTTTTTACATGTAATTGGGAATAAGTTTTTTTTTAAATAGAAAATGAAGGATGAACAATAAGAGTTGTGTGACCCTGGGCAAGGTATTTAAGCTTTCAATGTCCCAAACTACTCTCTAAGATGAGAAGCAATTCCATATGTAATTTATCTCATATTGCTTTTCTTTTTAGTAGATGGGGGAGGACCTGGAGGAAGGGAGAAAATTTGGACCTCAAACTTTTAAGAAATTAACGTGAAAAATAGATGATTAAAAACAAAACACATGTATCTCTTCCTCTAACAACACCGAGATGCAGAATTTTGCTAGGAGATTGGGAAACAAATACAAAGGATAAAACAATCCCTATTCTCAGAGAGTTAACATTCTCTGTAAATATATACAATTAAATATAAAGAAAATAAATACCAGAGACTTGAAGTAAGGAAGGCACTAACAGTTGAGAAAATTAGCAGGGACATCAGGTAGAGATGATGCTTGAGATGTGATTTGTAGATAGAAATAAATTCTTTGAGATGAGGGTGAAGAGCATTCTAGGCATGAAAGTCAGATGGTAGAAAGGCAGGATATGAGAGAGGTCTCAATCCAATGTAGAAGAGAAGGAGGAAAGTGAGTTTGTGCTGAGAAGACTTGTTTGGGATGCCAGAGATCAGGGCATTAAGTTGAGAGAACAGTTGATTTTAGAGGGACTTGATTTTCCTGTATTTGAGATAGTTCCAAGTTACTGGTAGGTGCTTTTAGACTTTGTGAATGCCAAGGTTCAAAGTGGTTTCAGCGGTGTGATTATGGCCTTGGGTTGGAGCCATTGACTGGCTATTGGAATGTTCAGATAATCTGATTTTAGACTCCCAGATACACATATATTTTCCATAAAAGTTTGCCTCTGCGTAGATGAGTTGGGAGAAGGGTGAAGACGTTGAGATCTGGTGTTGCCAGTTTTTGTTAAAATGTTTCAAGTCCTTATGATCAATATTGCTTAGAAATGATTATGACCTGGAGAATAATGCAGGTGATAGCCATTAAGGTGAAACATGCTTGGGGAGAGCTGGAAGGCAGCTTTACAAGGACAGGCATAAAAGCTTGTACATAACCATAGAAAACAGACCATAGTAACTCTTCATGTTCTTCAGGTTTTTTTTCCTTTGAGACATATCCATCCTGAGTGACCCCATTTGAAGTTTCCTTGGCAGATATATTGGAGTGGTTTGCCATTTCCTTCTCCAGCTCATTTTATAGGTGAGGAAACTGAAGCAAATGGGGTTAAGTGGCTTTGAAAGGCTCACAATAGTAAATGTCTTTAGCCAAATTTGAACTCAGGAAGAATCATCTTCTTTGCAATCTATCCACTGTGCCTGCCCCCATGGTCAATTTAGGAAAGGCTTTATCAAACTTTCACCTTGTTGTTTATCTCAATATAGAATTTTCATCCAGACCCCAGACTCTATCTCTTTGTTCATTCTATCAGACTCTCTTCTCGATCTTGATATTGACCCTACATTTTCTCTAGACATGATAATTTTCTGGTTTTTGCTCCTCAGCCTAAAAAGCCATAATCCTAAAAAGATTACCAACTCTTACACTTTAGGAGCTTCCTTAGCCACAGTCTTTTTTTTTCTATCTCAACTTGGAAGAATTCATCCTGCACCTAATAGTACCAACAATAATAATAATTTCTCTAGGTCTTTGTGTTTGTAAGGCTCTTTACATGTTCTTTATTATTATTATTATCATCATCATCATCATCATCATCATCATCATCATCTCTCTGAAACTAGCAGGTTGGGACACTGGCCCTGCCTAGGGAGAATAGAACCCTGTTATCCTAAAAATAAAGTCTTTCAGGTTCTGTCAATTAGCAATAAAGCAGAGTTGTTGACTATAGTTGTATTCAGAAGATAATAATCTGATTGCAAAATTATTCATTGGTGGAGAATTTTCGAAGTTCCCCAGTGGAGTATGTTTCTATTTCTAATACAGGAAATGCAGTTTCTGTTTGATTACTTCCATTTAATCGCTTGCCAAATTCTGCAGAAGATCCCGGCATATGCATTTTAATTGATGTGCATTTTGCTTCTGTAATGTTGTGCCATTTACATGAGGGCTCTGAATAACTACAGTCATTCAACATCATAATTTTAGTGCCCTTGGAAAAGCGTGAGTCTGTGTGATGCCTTTTAGTAAAATAAACCCAAGCCTTTCACAGTGATATGTGTCTTTCCCAGATTTAGATGCAATTGACTGGCCTCCCTAGAAACTCCTTGTTTTTTCCCCTACTCCATGTTCTCCCAGGAAAATTAGTCAATGGAGATTTCAAAAATAGAGTTTCATAAGATCTTCATTACATTGATTGCCCCCGCTTCCACCTACATTTTGCACTCTGGCAATCAAACGCTCGCTCTTCCTTGCCTAATGCTTTGAGGAATGGAACTATTTTTTAAAATTAAATTGCTGTAAACTGTTTTCTTATTCCTCTCTTCTAACAACAACACTGAAATGAAGTTTATAAAATATCATTTTAAAATGGGCACAAATCTTTTTTTCTATGCAGTTGGATAGAATTACTCTTGGATCCCCCTTCTAACAGGTTGTCTGCCTTCCCTTTTCAACATTGTGCTGGGAATGTGTTCAAATTAGTGAGTTGAGATTTGCAGGAAGGCAGAAATCTTGTAACTCCACACGTAGCCCATTTCTGGTATGTACCCCAGGTGAGCACTAGACACTGAAATGCTGCTTATCATATCTTAGTTGAAGGTCTGAACTAGAAGTAAGGAGGTCTTTGTTCAAGAGTTCCCTAACCACTTTGTGTGTGATGTTGGACAGGTCATATAACCTGTATGAGACTTGTTTTTCCTCATCTATAAAAAGTTTGGTCTCAAAGGTCCCTTTCATCTCTGAAATTCAGTGTTAATATGATTATAGTTGACTGACCATTGTCATTTACAGTAGTCTGTTATAAGATCCTGTCATAATTGACAAGCAAATCACAAGGAACATGGTACCATGTTCTTAAAACACTATTTAGTATGATGGTATCACACTAATGGCTGTAACAATGACCTTCCATTTGAAAACTTAAAAATCCACAAAGAAATCTGAGAAGACGATGTTGTGTGCAAGCCAGAATATTCATAAGATCCCAGGTTCTAGCCCCAGATTTGGCAAGACCTTTTTGTGTGATTTTTTTTTTTCATTTTTCTTCTCTGGTCTTTAATTTCTTCATGCATAAAACAAGGGGATTAGACTGGATGACTGAGAAGATCCTTTCTAGTCTTCAAGTCTATGTAAGTAATATAGTTAAGATAATAAAGTCCTATCTACTGAATGACCTTAGTTAAGATCCAACAAAACAATTAACACATGGAGTTAATTTTGTTTATATATATGAAACTTTTCTTCTGGTTCAGACTTCTGATTTTATCTATGCTGAGTATCTCTCTGCTCAAAGTGTCTTCGTTAATTCTTCTGGCATTTTCAGTATCAAAGAGGAGTCAGTGGCACTGAGATGTTAAATAATTTGTCTATGGTCACACAACTGGCATTTGTCAGAGTCAGGACCTGAATCCAAAACCTTCAGTGCATTTCCTCTATGCCAAGAACTGGGAGGTAGGTTTCATTATCAGTCTTTTAGAATTTAGCATGGTCACTGGGTTTGGGCAGAGTTCATAGGCCTTTTTAATTATTACCCCTCATATTTTTATTGTGATCACCACATACTTATGGCAGTCTTCATCAGTTCATCAAAGTCCTTACATATTTCTTTGAATCCATCATATACACAATCAGTTATTCTCATACCATAGTTGGATTAGCCATTGTCCAGTTGATGAGTATCTCTTTTATTTCCAGTTCTTTGTTGCAACAACAACAAAATGTTACTGTAAATAGTCTTAAATAGATGTATCCTTTCCCTCCATCCTTAACCTTCCTCCTTGTTAATTGTAGTATCACTGTGTGAAAGAGCATATGCAGTTTGGTGGCATTTGGGGTATAGTTCCAAAGGATTTTCCAGAATAGTTGAATTAGTTCACAGATCCCCCAATCATACCTAATCCTTCCAATAATTGCATTTTTCCACTTTTGTCATCTTTTCATATCTGATGTGTGTAAGAGAGAATATGAAAGTTGTTTTAATTTACATTTCAGAGATTTAGAACATTTTTATAGAAATATTGATGATTCTGATTTCTTCATTATAAGACCCGTTTCTTCATATACCATTTGATTTTGTATTAAGGAATAGAGTGTGTGTGTGTGTAATATATGTATGTGTGTGTCAAATCTATTTATTTCTTGGATATTAGGTTTTTATCAGAAATTTGATGGAAAGATTTTTTTCTCAATTGTTTCCCTTCTTAATCTATCTTTTCTTGTACAAATGAGTTAATATGCAAAAGTGCTTTGAAAACCTTAAAGTACTATATGAATGGACAGAGGCTTTTCAACTTTATGTAACTAAATTTTCTATCATATTTTTAATAATCATCTTTATTGCTTATTTAGGTATGAGTTATCTCCCTAATTATAGTTGTGAATCACCTCATTCTTTTGTCCTTTAGTTTTTATTTGGTATACTATCTTTTTTATTTAGGATATGTTCAATTGGAGTTTACTGTGACATGTGGCATAAAATGCTGGCCTAAACTTGATTTCTGCAGACTGCTTTCCAGAAGTTTTCCTAGACATTTTTTTGCCAAGTAGAGAGTTCTTATCCCAATTATTAGTGTCCTTATGAAAAACTCTGCTTCTAAATCTTCCATTGTTTCTGAATCTTTTTGGCCTAACCATGTCCATGGATCAGATTTTCTATTTTTGACAAGTATTAAATTGTCTTCACGATTATTCCTTTATAGTATTGCTAGGTTGCCTTCCTATTTACTTTAAAAACAGATATTTCTCTTGAGATGCTGGACCTTTTGTTTTTCCCCATGAATTATGTTTTTGATTTGTCTAGATCTCTTAAAATGGTCCCTTGGAACTAAATATGTAAATTAATTTAGGTAATATCATTTTATTATATTGGCATAGCCTAATTGTGAGCAATTAATAACTTTCTAGTTTTTTCTTTTAGTTCCATAATATAGTTTTGCAGGTGTATTAATATGTCAGAGGTATCCCACAACCCTCCTAATTACAACATGAATTAGATTAAAGCCTAATTGGATAATATTTAACAAGATAAGCAAAAATGCAATAAAATATAGAAAATTTTACATTTAAAAACTAAATCATTATACAACCAATAGGGATCCTTATGTATGGATTGGTGGTCATTAATATGTTGTGGATACAATTCAGTATTTATTTTATTTTTGTTTTTTTAGATCCCTACCTTCAGTCTTAGAATCAATACTATATTGGTTTCGAATCAGAAGAGTGGTAAAAGTTGGGCAGTTGGGGCTAAATAACTTACTCAGGGTCACACAGATAAGAAGTATCCATTGAGCCACCTAACTGACCCCCATATATTTATTTTGAATGGCATTTCTTCATCTATTTATTCCTTTTTTATTCTAGCCCAATCAGAAAGGCTAGTGATTTGGGGGAATTATCTTATTGCTACAGTTTTGTTGAAATTGTTACTATTTTGATTAATTTTGACTGAAACCAAGGTTCTCTATTTATCAAATATGCAAATAATGATGATTTTGTTTCCTCTGACTACTTTTATTTCCTCAGTCTATGTTTCGTGTCTCATTGCTAGAGTTAGCATCTCTAGAATTACATTGAATGATTCTCTGAAGAATGAATATTCCTGTTTTACCTCTAATCTTCTTGGAGTCTAGTGTTTTTCCATTAGACAATGCTTAATGTTTGGCTACATACTGGTTAACATTTTGAGGAAAGGCTAATTTATTTTTATGCATTCTAATATTTTTGACATAAATGGCTATTGTATTTTGTAAAGAGCTTTTCCCCATCTACTGATATTATCATGCAGTTTTTATTGCTTTTATAATTAATAGAGTTGATTATGCTTATAATTTTCCTGTTGTTCAAATAGTCCTGAATTCTTGGTATAAATCCCATTGCAGAAGGCTACTTGGTTTGAGGCCTGGCCTCAATCACAGCACCCACTTAGGATCTCAGTTCTGGCCTTGGATGAGGAGCTGAGCTCAATATTGGAACCAAGCCCAACTCATTGTTGTAATCTGTAGCTTCCATCTGTATTTCAGGGCTTCCTCCATCCCATTGGCTTTCCTCTTCTCCTTGTTTAGTCTCTTACTGGAAGTTCATGACTTCTAGTCCTTAGGTTGGACTGATTTCAGTCTAAGCTTAATAGGTATGCCCTAGTCAGATGCAATCTCTTTGCTCCTCCCCTCCAATTTTCTCCAAATATAATCAGATTTTGGTGGCTTCAGTGTCTTTCTTAGGGCCCAGGCCCTGCAATGGGAAATGCTCTCCATTGGGAAACACATGAGAAATGGCTCTGACCTCAGGCTAATCAATTAAGTTGTTCCTAGATTTTCAGGAGTATGGATATTTGTCTCATTTCTTAGTGTTGTCACGTACTGGGAGACCCCAAACACTGTGGTAGCCTTTGCTTCAGGTCGAAGATCATTGTGCCATCTTTTATGTGATAGAAGTGCTCAATGGTTTTCTGCTCTGATTCTGTTCCGTGTGGTGGTGTTCTTCATTGTTAAAGGATGGTTCTCAAGAGAGTTGCGTTTGCCAAGAACAGGGTCATGACTTTTTTGTGTCATGATTCCTCCTCAGAATATTTTTTTCCAAATCAACACATGGGAGAAAATGCTAAATTTCAGTTTAAAGTTGGTGAAAATATAGTTGTGATTTTTATTCCTGTCCAAGTTTAGAGACTCTGAAATCTATCCATCTCATCTATCATGAGGCAGCTGGTAGCACAGTAGCTAGAGGGCTGAGCCTGGAGTCAAGAAGACCCAAGCTCAAATGTGGGCTTGGATACTTTTATAAATGTCACTCAAGTTTCTAGCTTCTCGAATAAAAAAAAAAAACAACATTAACTTTAACTGTCATCTAGTGTATTCCCTAGCCTTCCTATTTTTATGCTATCTGCCAATCTGATTAGCACACATTATCTATGGCTTCATCCCCGGCATTTGATAACAATGTTGAACAAGGTAAGACCAAGGACAAATTCCTAAAACATTTCCCAGAGACCTGCTTCCAAGTTGCCTCTGACACATTAATGACTATTATTTGACCATTCAGCCAGTATGAGTCGATCCAACTGTGCAAAACAGAGCATTAAAAAGGATCAAGTTAGATGTCGGTTTTAGAATCACAGAATTTCAGAATTATGAGACTTTATTGACCATACAGCTCAAATCTCAACATTTCATTCATTAAGATAGTCTGAAATATTTTTCAAATGCTTTCCTGAAAGACTAGGATCATTTGCAAAAAAAAAGTTGTAGGAGAAATACAAAGTTTTGAAAATGTTGTTGAATTGTCTTGGGGGTCACTGCAAGCAAGGATAACACCATGGTATACAATATGAAAAAAGTCTAATAAATTCACTAATAGTGAAAATGTCTTCAAGAGAGAGTCATTCTAAGATGTCG
This sequence comes from Monodelphis domestica, assembly GCF_027887165.1. Classification (NCBI taxonomy): domain Eukaryota; kingdom Metazoa; phylum Chordata; class Mammalia; order Didelphimorphia; family Didelphidae; genus Monodelphis; species Monodelphis domestica. Next base: position 64,922,806 of record NC_077233.1, on the reverse strand, counting down.
TCCCTGAAATTTGTTCTACTTAAATACTATACTGTGAGCTGAAACAATACAATTTTATGCAAGTGGACTTGAATGATATATATACATATAAACTCATATTATACTTGGTATACATGTAGTATATATACATACACTACAGGTATATATATATATACATATATATATATATATATATATTTGTACATATACATACACATGCTTCCCCTTAATTGAAATTGTTTTATTGGTGACACAGAGGAAGACATAGAAGATATGCTCATCAAATTTTCAGGGAACACTAAACTAAGAGGGATAATTAATTTGATAGATGACAGGATTGAGATTCAAAATGATCCTGACAGTCAGAAATGTTAAGTCAAAACCCTTAAGATGAAATCAAACAGCAGTAGAATAAAAACTTGCATTTACGTTTAAAAGAGTGTCAAGGGTTAGGCAAATTGTTCAGGGTCACATAGCTAGGTCAGATTTGAACCCAGCTCCCCTGACTCCAGGCTTGGCACTTTATCTACTGTGCTACCTAGCTTTCCTTACCTGCTTGAAAACATTAGGGATCCTAGGTGAAATTAAGGGAAAAGTAGCACCCTTGGTGCTCCATTTAAGAGGAACATTAATGAATTAGAATCCATGCAGAGGAAGGCAAATAGATCATGAGTGCTACAAACCAGGAACATGCTAAGGAATTAAGAATGCTCAGATTCTGAAGAAGAGAAGACAGAATGGGGAGATAATAGACATCTTTAAGCATTTCCAAGACTATTTTATGGAAAAATACAATGTAGCTTGGCATTGTGGCTAGAGAGTTGGCTTTGAGCTGGAAGACTTGAATTCAAGTCTGCCTCTGGCACATCCAAGCTGTGTGATCCTGGATCTTTAGTGCTCCAGGAGATGAATACTATGTTGGACTATCTATCTATCTATCTATCTATCTATCTATCTATCTATCTATCTATCTATCTATCTATTTACCTATCTATTTATCTATCATCCAGCTCAACTGACTTTCTTTCTATTCTTCACACATACTATTCCATCCCCTAGTATTTATTTTGCTTATATTATAGAGAGAGCAATTGTGGCATAATGCATGGAGAGCTGGCTACCTCAGAACCAGGAAAACTTGCGTTCAAGTCTTGCCTTTGGCACATTTTGACTTTGTGGCCCTGGACAAACTACTTATAATATTGGCTCAAAACATCAAATATTGTAATGTTCCTCTTATAATGGGAAAGGCAGGAGACTAAATTTCCTTCAATTCCACTTAAGATTTCTAACTTGTAATAGTATTAACTCAGTATTAAGGCAACTCTCTAAGACTACACATTGCTGAGATGCTCATAATCTGCATTATTGGAAGGAATATCTTCATCAAGATGTTCTGTATATAAATTCAATCCCAGGTCTAGTCCATATCTTTATACTTTGTATATTCTCCTGTTTTCCAGGTTGCCTCCCTCAGTAGAACTTAAACCTCTTCAAGTCCATTTTGTTTTGTCCTTTGTATCCCTAGCCCCTAGCATAGTGCCTTGTTCTTGTGGCTAGGTTGATGAATTGAATAGGAATCAAGAGGGAGGGACAGATGTGAAATAGGTTTCATTAGTACAATACACTTATTGGATATTGGCATTGGATATGGATGAAAGTTGAAGGAGTGGGAAGAGGCAAAGAGAATCCCAAGGGTTTGACCAAGGGATGTCCACAGTTTGGTTTGATAGAGAGGATGGTAGTATCACTGACTAGAGTAGTTAAGACAGAAAAAGGAGGAAGTTTTGGAATTCTGATAAACTCACTTTTGGGCAAGTTTTAGTAGTTTTCAATCTCTCTAGATAAATGGAGATCTCTTGGAAATAGCTGAAGACTCCCTTTCATGGAGGCAAAGCATGGCTTAGTGGAAAGAGTGCTGGATTTGGAGTCCAAAGATCTAGATTTGATTTTCAACTATACACCTTTGTGACCTTGGGCAAATCACTTAACCTCTATGGACCTCAGTTTCCTCATTTGTAGAATGAGAGGGCTAGACTTTTTGTTGTTGTTCAGTTGTTTCAGTCAGGTCTGGCTCTTGGTGACCCCACTTGGGGTTTTCTTGGCAAAAATACTGGAATGGTTTGCCATTTCCTTCTCTAGCTTATTTTACAGATGAAGAAACTGAGGCAAATAAGGTTAAGGAACTTGTATACAGTTACATAACTAATATATAATTCAGGTCAGATTTGAACTCAGGTTTTCCTGAATCCGCATCTGGTGCTTTATCCATTGTGCCACCTATCGGCCCTGAAATAGATGATCCTTAAGATTCCTTCCATCATTACATTTATGATACTCTATAAGAAGAACTCAAGAGAGAGGTCAGGACTAGAGATATACATATAGATATATTTTTGGAGAAATCTGTATAGAAACGTTAAAGCCTTAGAATTTAATTAGACTGCCAAGGGATGGAGAGTATAGAGAGAGGAAAGAAGAGGAGAAAGGACAGACCCTAGGTAAAAATCCACTTGAGAGTGTGGTAGAGTGATAGTAGAGAGGTAATATGGGGTAAGGAACAGTCAAAACAGACAGATTTGGAATATTTTAAAAAGTGGAAGAAAGAACTAGAAGATGCCCAAGTCCAGAGGAGATCTGGGAATGGGAGTTACTCAACAGGGTCAAATGCTATGCATAAGTCAAGTAAATGAAACCTGGGAAAACCCAGGTCAACCAGATTTGGCAATCTCAAGGTCATTGGCAACCTTAGAGAGCAGCTACCACTGCTCTGGTTAGGAAATAACAGATTACAAAGATATAGGGAGAGAGTTGATGATAAATATGGGGAGATTTTTAAATGGAGAACCAAAAGCACTTGCAAAGTGGTAGATTTCAGATGTGTATGTAAGAGCAAAGTCTTCCTAGCCTCTTGTGATGTCCAACTACGAGATAGACTGTCTCCAAAAGCAGTAAGTGTCAGGGTAAATGTTTAAGTAGAAACTCAATAACCATACATCAATGATGTTGTATAAAGGATTCCTGTACTGGGTGGGATATTGGACTAGATGACTGATGTAGTCTGGTTAGAGCAGGGAGGAGGGGAAACTTGTAGACAGAAATAGGCTGAATGACTGATGGGTCCATTAAATGGAGCCCCTGACAGCAAAGGAATTCTCCCAGCCCCTGTGTTTAACCTTTTCTAGCCTGTTCACAGGATTGATATGTTCAGAGGTTGATTGGGTCTATTTACCTAGGTTTAGTGTGACTGTAAAGGACTACATCTCTCTTTGTCTGTCTGAGAATAGAACCTCCCATTGAGCCTAACAAACTCCCTAGAAGATCTCCAATGGAGTACTCTAGGGATCTGTGCTGACTCTTTGTGACCCCATTTAGGGTTTTCTTGGCAAAGATACTGGACTGGTTTGCCACTTCCATCTCTAGTTCCTTTTACAGATGAAGAAACTGAGGCAATCAAGGTTAAGTGACTTGTCAGGGTCACACAGATAGTTTGTCATTTACTTCTCCGACTCATTTTACAGATGTGGAAACAGACAAACAGTGATGTGACTTGACTAGGGTCAAAAGCCAGTAAGTGTCTGAAACTGAATTTAAACTCAAGTCCTCATGACTCCAAAACTGGTACTCTATCCACTGGCCATTAAGCTACCCAAAATGCTATTTAGATGCTAGCTAAAAGTATATATAAGTATATATATATATATATATATATATATATATATATACATATATATATATATATAGTAGTAGTGGTAGTCTCTCGGTGATCGAGAATGACTATTGTCTTTGTGCAGTTTCATCTATGGTGTACCCTCCTGTGGCTTTGGAGTCCAAAGGCTGAGGCGCACAGTTTGTGGCACGTGGGGCATGGGACGCCAGTTGTTATGGGAGGTGCGGCTGTGGCCTGGCGTCAGCGTTCACGTGCAGCGGCAAGATGTCGACGTCGCTCATCTACAAAGGTGGTGGCAGAATGGTGAATGTGGGTTCTCCAGCTGCTTCTGTCAGAGGCAGCGAGTTCTAGTTGCTTTGGTGTCATGCCAGCCCACTTCAAGTTTGACTTTAGCTGATCCTTGAATCTTTTCTTTGGTCGACCTTGTTTCCTGAGTCCAGCTGACAGTTCACCGTAGAATACCTGTCTTGGTATTTGCTGTGGGTCCACGTGGATGACGTGTCCAGACCATCGTAGCTGGGTTTTGAGGACCAGGACTTCGATGCTGGTGGAGTTGGCTCTGTCGAGGGCTTCCTGGTTGGTGATTTGGTCCTGCCATCAGATCCTCATGATTGACCAGAGGGAGCGTTGGTGGAATTGCTCCAGCTGTTTCATGTGCTTCCGGTACAGTGTCCATGTCTCACAACCGTACAGGAGCGAGCTGAGGACCACTGCGTTATACACTCTGAGCTTCGCCGCAGTGCTTACACCTTTGTGTTGGAGGACTTTGGAGCGCAGCCGCCCGAGTGCCTGGCTGGCCTTTTGGATCCTGGCATTAATCTCGTGGTCTAGGGACCCGTCATTGGCGATGGTGCTGCCCAGGTACTTGAAAGTGTTGACGTTAGAAAGCTGCGTGCCATCGATTGTAATGCACGGCTGGTTCGTTGGCCTCCCTGGTGCAGGTTGGAACAGCACCTCTGTTTGGCTGAGGCTGATAGTCAGGCCAAACAGTTTTGTTGTGGTAGAGAACCTGTCCACAATGGCTTGGAGATGATTTTCTTGGTGGGCCATGAGAGCACAGTCATCTGCAAAGAGAGCTTCCAGGATGAGTTTCTCTGTTGTCTTTGTTTTTGCAGTCAGGTGGCGAAGGTCGAATAGTGAGCCATCCAGTCCGTATTTGATGTAGATGCCCAGGTCTAGATCCATCACAGCATGTTATAATACTTGGGTGAAAAATAGGTTGAATAGTACTGGAGCGAGGACACAGCCTTGTTTCACGCCATTGGAGATGTTGAAACGATCGGAAGTCTCTCCACCAGATAGGACTTCCCCTGTCATGTCGACATGAAAGAGCTGGATCAGTTTGACGAATTTTGCTGGGCAACCGAGCTTGCTGAGGATCACCCACATTGCGTCCCTGTTCACTGTGTCAAACGCCTTTGTCAGGTCTATGAAGACAATGTAGAGACTCAGGTTCTGCTCAAGGCATTTTTCCTGCATTTGCCTCACTGTGAAGACCATGTTGATGGTGCTACGATCTGGATGGAAGCCACATTGTGATTCAGGCAGGTTCTGCTCTGAAATAGATGACAGGAGTCTGTTGAGTATAACACGGGTGAGGATCTTTCCAGCAGTGGAGAGTAGTGAGATGCCTCTATAGTTGTCACAGGCTGCTCGTGAGCCTTTGTTCTTAGGGCTACGATGGAGGCATCTCTGAGTTCTGGGGGCATGTCTTCCTCTTCCCATATGCTGGTCAGCACTATGTGGAATGCCTGGAGCGCCTTTCCATTTAAGGCCTTGTACACCTTGGTTGGGATCCCATCTTTACTGGGTGCCTTGCCTGCACTCATTTGTTTAATGGCTTTTTGGACTTCCTCTATTGAAGGAGGGACGTCAAGTTATTCAATGGTGCGGTTTTGGGGGATCTGGTCAAGGGCGCTTTGGTCGACTGAAGAGAGTCGATTGAGAAGCTGACTGAAATGTTCTTTCCACCTGTTGCTGATGCCTTTTTTTATCTTTTATGAGAGTGTCACCGTCAGAGGATAGCAAGGGAGTGGTGGTGGGTTTTAATGGCCCATAGACAGTCTTGAGGGCACTGAAAAATTGTTTGTAGTTTTTCGTATCAGCAAAGCGCTGGATTTCTTCTGCCTTTTTTTCCCACCATAGGTCTTGCATCTTCCTGATCTCACGCTGCACCGTGACTTGGAGAGACTTGAATCTGTTCTTTTTAGGAGCAGAGTTTGGGTTATTTTGCCACTCCATAAAGGCTTTGTTCTTCTTGCTCAATAGGTCTTCAATAGCAGTGTTGTTCTCGTCGAACCAGTCCTGGTGGTTGCGTTGTTTTGGGCCTAGGACTGCCTTTGATGTTTCCTTCACTGCGTCTCTGAACTGGTTCCATTTCTCGGTTGAGCTTCCAGTGAGTGGTCCCTTGGCAGACAGCTTGTCGTCCAGGCAGGACTGGAATGTTTGCAAATAAAATGGATCTTTAAGACGACTCACGTTGTAAAATGCGCGAACTGTCTGGGTGCGTTTTGGATGGCGAGGTGCAATGTGCATTTGAAGAGTCGCTCTAACCAATCGGTGGTCTGTCCAGCATTCAGCTCCTCTAATGGCTCTGGTGATCTTTACATCCTGTATGTCTCGCCGGCGTACAATGATGTAGTCAATGAGATGCCACTGTTTTGATCGCGGGTGCATCCACGTTGTTTTATATTTGTTCGCCAGGGGTAGTATCTCTGGTATGGAGGGCTTGTCGTGCCCTCCTAGGGCAACTCTCCAACCTCTGACACCCACCTGACACCCAGCTCTCACTTGTGGCTCCCAGTAGCTGCTAGCATGTGGCAGCGGCCACACCCCGGGCAACGGCTTCGACAGGCTGGCTAAACCTTGTGAGGGTAGCCATCGGGTCATCGACCCCTGGTGAACCAGGGCTTTGCTCACCCAGCATGTGAAGACTGCTTCAGCTGAACAGACGGAAGAAACCAATAAAAAGGTTCAATGGCTGAGATATATATATATATATACATATGTATGTGTGTATTCATATTCATTTTGTATACACATATGTTTACACACACACACACACACACATATATATATATATATATTCTTTTGGGAGTTTACTACAGACTAATTTCTGTAGTTAGATCAATTGAGAGTATAGGGCTATGTCTTTGTGCCTTGAAATCCTAGGTCAAAGAGATACAAATGCCTTTACGTCCGTCACCTATGATTTTTTTGAACTAGCTATTCAGCTTTGCAAATACCTAAATTCTCTTGGCTAATTAGAGTTAAAAGAGTGGAGAGTAGAGGAGGAGGGTCTCAGGAGAGAAGAATGGAACCCAGACATTGATTTGGGATGCAGAAAATACTAAAGTAAGAGAGGAAATAAATAAATAAAATAAGACATTTCTGTATCACTTGGGTTAATGGAACCTTGCTTCACAGGGTGCAGTCTAGCCCAAAATGGAGTTAGAACCTAAAGGAATTAAGAAAATAACAGTTTTCTCAGTTCCCAAGAGAGTAAAGGGGAGGCATTTCTATCTCAGGTTAGGGGTTGAAGTAGAACAGAATGTGGAAACATAGTCATAGGACTTTGTCAACTCTCTCCTTTCCAGTATTTAGCTATTTGGTTTCATCTTCCCTGTCTATCATTACATCATGAAAACTAATATTTCTAAAATACTTTAAGGTTTGCAATATGTTTTCCAAAAAGTGTTTCATTTGTATATCTTAGCAACCCAATGAGGTAGGTGATATTTTTATCAATACTTCACACATGAGGAAACTGAGGCTAGGAGAAGGTAAGAGGTCATATAGCAAACTGGTGCCTGAGATAGAATAGACTAGTGGGTGTTCTGATGATTCACTGTAGGAGTAAATAGAGGAGATAAGAGAGGCAATTAGGTAGCATAGAGGATAGAGCATGGGACCTGGAGTTTGGAAGACTCATCTTCCTAGTTCAAATCTGGCTGCAGACACTAGTCTTGACCCCAGGAGGCAAGTCACTCAACCCTTTGTACCTCACTTTCCTTATCTGGAAGATGAGCTAGAGAAGGAAATGGTTAAACCATTGTAGTATCTTTGCCAAGAAAACCCCTAATGGGGTCACAAAGAATGAAACATGACTGAAAAACAACTGAACAACAAAATGGCCCCAGGAAGACACCCACAGACAGGTGGTGGCAATGAATGAAAGATGCCTGATGCTCTTCTATTGTATTTCCTGACTTGTGATTTTCCATTCCAAATTCCACCACTAAAGTTCTTAGTAATATTCAGTGGTTTATGAGGCTGTGCTTTGAAGTTGAGAGAGAGCTTCCAATCATTCATATAAAGCAACTGCCTGGAGACAAAAAGCTGACGCTCATTCTCATTTTATCTTAAAATCAATAACAATGTTTGGATTTCTATGTAGTGAGGGCAGCTAGGTGGCTCAGTGGATACAGAGCCATACCTGAAGACAGGAGGTCCTGGGTTCAAATATGGTCTCAGACACTTCCTAGCTGTGTGGCCCTGGGCAAAGTCGCTTAATGCCCACTGCCCAGCCCTTATCACTCTTCTTCCTTGGAACCTATACTTAATATCGATTCTAAGATAGAAGCTAAAGATGTTTTTAAAAGAAAAATTTTCTATATAGGAAGTTCAGTATAAGGAGGTACTGATTGGATCTTCCCAATGTATTTCTGTTTAAATGGAAATTTTTGGTTCAATAGTTCTTACTCCCCACACTAAATCCCTTCCAATTCCATTCAAAGAAACATGGGGGAAATAGCATGCACTGGGCTAGGTGTCAGGCACCGTAGCCTTTGAGAGCCAGTTTTACTCTCTGAAGCCTCTGTCAATGACCTCTCTAAAATGGCAGTGACAGTATTGGTACGAACTAGCTCAGGAGGTAATTATGAGCATCTAAGTATTATGTGAGTATGCAGGGGGCTGGTGGGGAAAATAATCTGAGCTAGTATTATAAGTAATGTAGTTTTCTTTTTTCTTTATCTATCTACCTATCTACCTACCTATCTATCTATCTATCAATCATCTATCTATCTATCTATCTATCTATCTATCTATCTATCTATCTATCTATTAAAAAACCCTTACCTTCTGTCTTGGAATCAATACTGTGTATTGGTTCCAAGGCAGAAGAGTGGTATGGGCTGGACAATGGGGGTTAAGTGACTTGCCCAGGGTCACACAGCTGGGAAGTGTCTGAGGCCAGATTTGGACCCAGGACCTCCCATCTCTAGGCCTGGCTCTCCATCCACTGAGCTACCCAGCTGCCCCCAGAAATGTGGTTTTCTACTTGAAATATTTTACTTCTACTGTACTGGTAATAGGTTGTGGTTGAATCACTCTCACCATGGGCTATGTTTGCCCTCTAGAATCACAGGCTTCAACATGCTGCTTAAGAGAGCAGAAACAGTACTGATGGATAAAACCAGAGGTCTGCAAAGTCTTTGAACTGCTGCTGAGTTAAGAATGTTTGTGACATTTTAAAATAAAATTTTATTGTATTTAAAAATGAAAAAAAACATTTTAAACTTGTGGGCTAAACTTTTATCAGTAGTTTGATGAACTCTGTACTAGGTCAAATATAAGTCTATCCTGGGGCTGAGGCAGTTTTGAGACATAATTTTTCAAGATAACTGGAAGAAGGGAAATTTTTGTTGTTGTCATTGTTCAGTAGTTTCAGTCATGTCCAACTCTTTGTGACTTATTTGGGATTTTCTTGGACAAAAATACTAGAGTTGTTTACTATTTCCTTTTCTGGTTCATTTTACAAATGAGGAAACTGAGGCAAACACCAAGATTAAATGTCTTGTCACATAGCTAATAAGTATCTGAGGCTCAAATGAACTAAAAAAGATAATACTTCCTGATCTACCTAGCTGACCAAAGAAAGACTACTAAACACATAAAATCATGAGTATTATCCTTTTTTTAAAATTAATTAATTTTTTTTTGTTAAATTAAAATATCCATTTAACTCTTCCTTCCCCCCAATACAGAAGGCATCATTTGACAAAAAGATATATGCATATATAAAACCATCCTAGTCATTTGTCTTTATTCTTTTTCTGGAAGTAGACATATACAAGTCATTCTTCAAGCAATATTTCTTTTGCTGTATGTAATGTTCTCATGGCTCAACTTGTTCCACTCTTCATAATTTCTTGTAGGTCTTTCCATGTTTTTTTCTAAAATTAATTTGCATGTCAATTCTTATGGCACGGTAGTATTCCATCACAATCATATGCCAAAACTTGCTTAGCTGTTCCCCAATTGATGGGAATCCCTTCAATTTGCAATTCTTTGCCACCACAAAGAGAGCTGCTATAAATATTTTAGAACATATGTGTTCTAAGATAAACCATTGATTAAATGATTAAAAAAGAATGACCAAATCACTAGCATCAAAAATGAAAAGGGTGAATTTACTATTAATGAAGATGAAATCAAAGTATTTATTAGGAGTTGTTGCCCAATGCCAACAAATATAACAGTTTAAGTGGATGGAAGAATACTTACAAAAATATAAATTGCTTAGACTAATAGAGGAGGAAATAGAATATCTCAATAAGCCTATTTTAGAAAAAGAAATTGAACAGGCCACAAATGAACTTCTTAAGAAAAAAAGCATCAAGAACAGATGCATTTACATGTGAATTTTTCCAAACATTTAAAGATCGTTTAATTCCAATACTAAATAAATTACTTAGAACAAATAGTAAAGAAAGAATTCTGCCAAATTCCTTTTATGAAACAAATATGGTACTAATACAAAACCAGAAAGACCAAAAAGAAAGAAAATTAAAGGCCAATTTCACTAATAAATGTAGATGTAAAAATCCTCAGTAAAATATGATCCAGGGGACTACAGCAATATTTCAAAAAGATTATATGTTAGGGCCAAATAGTATTTATATCAACTATGCAGGGATAGTTTAATATGAGTATTATTGTTACAAACAATAACAACAACAAGGTAGCCTAGAAAATAATCAATAACCACCAATCAATCAAAAATCATTTTGATTTTTGCCTACTTTCCCATCTTCTCCAAGTTTTTATGAGAATAAACTACACACATATCAAAGAGATTATTGGCAAAGGTATGAAACTGGCTTTTGCAAAGAATACACTATATCAGACATTGAAAAGTGTGAAGAATATAGTATTCTGCCATGCTTATTGTTTGTAGAATGAATTAAAAACTCTTAGGAGCTTACTTTTCCAAGAACTCTTCTTCTAAATGATGGGCTTACAAAATAAAAAAAAAGAGAACAATTAATTCCTGCTTTCAAGGAACACAAAGTTTAATAGAAGAATGGTGACTCAGGAGGGATGTTTTGTTCTGGGAAGATGGAAAGTAGAGGAAGGAGGAGGGTGAATGGATTGGTGAGAGGGTATACAGATGGTAAGATGGCTTAGATGGATGGATAGGCTGTAAAATTATAACATAGTCTTGTGTGGGTTTCATGGTCTGATATCATAGCTCTTTGTGTGAATATGAATATAGGTGATGTGTCAAATTAGGTCTGCTTTCAGAAAATTTGCCTAATTAAATATGGAAAATCTCATCACTAGTAGGTTGTTCCCTTGGTCCAGTGTGGCCTTCTATCACTTCTGCAGGAATGATGGAAAGAGAATATTGATAATTACACATTTTTAGACCACCTATATAAATTAATTTAACTGCTAGTTCTTTTGAAAACAAGATCCTTGTCCAGTGATTAACAAGTCAGGATATATATTAGTACAAGAACTAAATCATATTAATCTCCCAATTCTTCCTATAAATCAAAACAAAAGACTAAAAAAGATTGAGGCTAAATGGAAGGATGCCTTTTAGGTTCCCCATCAGAGAAGCAAATAAAGTCTGCAGAATTTGCTTTATAGCATATGTGATAAGAAGAGGCATCATTTCATAAAACATTTGGTCATCTCATATTATGTTGAAGAGTATTTGAAAAAAGACCACTATGAAGGTAATTGATGCCCATGTACCAACATCTGTTGCCTAGAATAAGGAGACAGGGACATTTTTTGAAGAACTTGATTCAAGTCGTTCATATTATATCAACCTACATTTAACACTCAGTGACTTTAGAGAGCATGGCAAAAACTATATTAGACAAGAAGTGAAAGGGACCAAAGACCATCCAAAAGTCTCATAAAGAAAAAATATTTTCTACAAGAAGAGAGCCAACACACTTGGAACGCCAGACTTCTCCCTTGACACTCCTCCCAGTGTCTACCTCAGAAGCACTAGTACCCTATTTCTACCTAGAAATTCACAATAAACTTTCCATTGGAGGATCTTTAGGATTTGGAAAGGCTCACCTCTATATCCCCTCCTCAGAGATGTTCTAAGTAAAGGTCCCTAAATCCTTCAATCATTAGCTCATATCAGATTGGCCAAAGGCCAAGACTGGAAGGGACTGATTTGAGATTCCATATACAGACAAAATAGCAGCAGAATTCAGTCTGAAGGGCTCACTCACCATAGCCAGCCACAGAAGGTAGAAGCCCTAAGAGGGGACCTGTGGATTAGAGCTGGCTAAAGGGATCAAATTGTCATCACTTAACCTTTTGATCAGGAAGTCACTCTGCAAAGCAACTTAAATAATGTTTTTGGTGTGAACAGTAAAAAAAGAGAGTAGTTAGAGGAAGGGGAGAGAAAGAAGGGAGAGAGACAGAGAGACAGAGACAGAAACAGAGAGCAGAGACAGAGAGAGAGGGAGAGAGACAGAGACAGAGACAGAGAGAAACAGAGAGACAGAGAGAGAAAGAGAGAGAGAGAGAGAGAGAGAGAGAGAGAGAGAGAGAGAGAGAGAGAGAGAGAGAGAGAGTGCAGCTACTAGACCTGACAAGTACTAACATAAAAAATGAAACTGATTATATTCTAACAGATGGGAAATTACTGGTTACTTAGGAAGAACTCACTTTTAAATTCACTATCTATATACAGTTTGAATATCTGGCTTGTAGAGCAGAGAAAAATCAATAGTAAACTAGAAGAAAGAATAAAAATGTGAAGAAAATTTCAGTGAGGCCACTAGAAAATGACCTATTTACAAAAGAAAACATTTGGATGAAAAAATGAGATATGAATAAAAGTATAGATACTGATACAGACTATCACCATTTTGGGGAAAGTTTAATCCTCAGGATATTTGACTGATAGAAATCTCTTACTATACTGAGGAGAACAAAAAAGCCTTTCTAGGAATCTTCTATGATTTTGATTTACTTATGCAAGATACCATGTCTGAGGGGAGATCTTAAGATCTGTGCTCTACTGAATAGATTTTTTAAAATTCCTTCCCCCCTTCCTAATTTTGACTCTGAATTTAACAAATTCAATTTCATACTGTCATCAATTCTCAAATCATTTGGCTTCTTATCCTATTGCCATTTAGTCCTTGTGAAACTATAGCCCTACATTACTCTTATCACCTTCTTTTTCTCTTCCTACTCATGGCTGCTTGAACAGAGCTAGAGGAAATCACAAAATCAAGCTGACTACTATGAATTCAACTGGGCTCTCACCATAACAAGGCAATCCTTTTATTCCTCCTCCATTTTTATATCCCATCCAACCATTTCCCCAAGCCATCTTACCATCTGCCCACCATCCATTTCCTGCTCCTCCTCACCTGAACCAAGCACACTCCAGACTGGACCTGAGACTTAGACCTCCACACTTCTGCCTTCTGGAATCTTGGTCCTAGGTCCATGGGAAATTAACCCACTTGGCTTTGGAGCTTTGGCCATACAGGCCAAATCAGATGATTGGAGAACCAAGTGTGTGCAAACTTGCCCACTGAATCTGCTAGCTGCGTAGTCTGTCTCTAGTCTAATCTTTCCAGCCATATTTCACGTTAATCCACATAATGTACTATGATATCCAAACTTGACACTCTATCTCTTTCCTCTGCACATTTTACCACCATGCCCAGAGCATACACTTACTTCTTCTTTACCGCCCTGATTTTCAGGGGCTCCCTCCTTGGGGAAGCCCTCCTTCATAATCCTGGGTATTGATGCTTTCTCATTCCCTCATTTTCCTGGAAGATTTCTAGAGGATCTCTTCTACCTACCCTCATCACTCTATACCTTGTAATAGACTAATCTATATACATGTTCCACCCAGCAGAACATATGCTTTTGGAGGGCAAGCATTGTTTAACTTTCTCTATATATATCAAGGGTTGGGATCCAGAGACTCCCGAGGGGTTTACAGAGACATTTCAGGGAACCTTTGAATTTGGTTGGGAAAAATTATATCTTTATTTTCACTAATTTCTACCTGAAATGTAATATTTCCCTCAGTTATTTAATATTATTTTGAGAAGGAATGTATAGACTCTACCACACTGCAAAAGGGGCCCAGGGCAACAGGAAAAGGAACTCTTGGTCTATGTATTTGTTAGTACAAAATCTTGGTCATTGTTCCCTTTAAAAAGTTTTATTTTATGTTTTACATGACAATACGTGTATAACCCAGACTGAATTGCCTTCCAGCACTGAAGAGGGAAGGGAAGGGAGATAAATTCATGAACTTAGGAAAATTTGTGTGGAAATGTGTTATAACATGTAATTGGAAACAATTAATTAATTAATTTTAAAAAGTTTTATTTGATAACATTATCAAGGGACAGCTAGGTAGCACAATGGATAAAGTGCCCAGCCTGGAGTTAGGGGGATCTGATTCAAATGTGGCATTGGACACTTATTAGCTCTGTGACACTGGGCAAGTCACTTGACTCCAGTTGCCTCACCCTTACTGTTCTTTTGCCTAAGATAGAAGGTAAGGGTTTAAAAAAATTATCAGATACATTTTTCCCCTTTCCCTTCCCTTCATCCTAGTGAAAAAAAAAGGGAAAAAAAATTCCTTTTAACAAATAAGCACATTCATTCAAAATAGCTTCTCCTATTGACTATCTTCAAAAATGTGTTATGTTCTGCTTATTTAGTCCATTTCATCGCTGTCTGGAGGTGGGTTGTATTCTTTATCAGTGGTCCTTTGGATCTTAACAGATCATGGAGTTGATTAGAGTTCTTAAAGCTTTCAAAATGAACATAGTAGAGACTTAATTTTATCTTGAATCAAATTGAGCTATAGATGTTTGATAATCATAATAAAAGCAATTAGAAAGTGCTTTAAGATTTGCAAAGGTGATCCAGGACAATTCTGAGGGATGTATGAGAAAAAAACTGCTATTCACTTCCAGGGAAAGAACTGTGGGAGTAGAAACACAAAAGAAAAACAGCTACCTGATCACATGGGTCGATAGGGATATGATTGGAGATGTCGACTCTAAGCAATCACCCCAAGTTCAAATATTAATAATATGGAAATAGGTCTTGATCAATGACACATGTAAAACCCAGTGGAATTGTGCACTGGCTACAGGAAGGGGGAGGGGAAAGGGGAAGGAAAGAACATGAATCTTGTAATGAACTTTGTAACCATGGAAAAATATTCTAAATTAATTAATTAAATACAAAATTTTCAAATTAAAAAAAAAGACTTGCAAAGGAAAGCACCTTGTAAACATTATCTCATGTGATACTGACAACCCTAGGAGATGGGTGCTATTATTATCTCTACTTTATATATGAGGAAACTGAGACAATGGTTAAGTGACTTACCTAGGGTCACATAGCTAGTAAATATGATTCTAGGTTCAACTTTTTGTCTACTGAATGATTTTTGCTTTTTATGGTCAAGTAGCACCCAAAATAGTTGGTAGCTGTGTTGTTACCATATATTGATATGATGTGGACTGTTTCTGACTCTGTAAGAAATAAATAAGCTATTTCCTGATATCAAAAAATCATATCACTGTTTTTGCTCACATCCTTTCCCATCTTTTAACAGATGGTATTTTAAATCTATAATGGAAGTAGGCAAGGGCAGTGGGTGTCAAAGAGGGGAAAAGATTGCTCTAGGCAGCCAATGCTGGCAGAAGCCTCCCTTCCCTCTGAGGAGCTTAGCCTAGCTGATAGATAGCTGTCAACATCCCATTAAGCCTTTAACTTCTAGCAAATTCCTTTTTGGCTGCTCGGACCCAGTATTTTTTGTTTGTTTGTTTGTTTTAAACAAATCTGTCCCTTGTTGCAAAATTAAGACATCCTACTATGGGGAGCACAAAATGAAGAGAAATATATATACTTCTTTCCCAGTTAAATGCTCTCCTTATGTATCATCAGTAAATGTGATTGTAATCTGTCTGAGCCAGACTCCTAAAAGGACAGAGTTTATACCATCAAAACTTGAGGAAGATCTGCTGTAACTTAGATGAAAATACGTAGGTTTGAAGACAGCTAGGTGGTTCAGTAGACAGAGAGCCAGTCTTGGAGTCAGGTGGACCTGCATTTGAATATGGTATCTGACATTTCCTACCTGTGTGACATTGGTCAAGTCACAACCTCAGGTGCCTAGCCCTTGCCACTCTACTCACTTAGAATGTATATTAAGACAATGTAAGGATTTTTTTTTAAGAAAAGAAAATATGTAGGTTTCCACCTCTTGGTAGAGAGGTAATCGAGTAGAGGTATAGAATGAGAGGTATTTTCAGATATGGCCAATGTAGGAAAAGGAAAAAGCATTTATTAAGTGTCAGGTATGATGTTAAGTGCTTTGCCAATATTATTTCCTTTGATTTTTTCAACACCCTTGGAAAGTAAGTGCTATTATTATTATTATTTCCTTTTTACAGCTGAAGAAACTGAGGCAGACAAGAAGTTAAGTGACTTGCCTAGGGTCACAAGCTAGGAAATGTCTGAGACTGGAGCAGAATGTAGTTCTTCCTGTCTTTAGGTCCAGTGCTTTATCAACTGTTGCCATCTAGCTGTTTCTGTTGCCTCAATGTATTGATTTATTTTGTTTGACTATACATATTTGATACAAGGTGAGGTTTCTACTGAGATCAGGGAAGTGGATTAGTTTAAGGTGAGAGACACATTTAAAAAGAACATCAATAAAACATTTTAAACCATGAAAAAATACTGGTGTTGAAATGACAAATGCAGATTGGAAGGGGGGAAAGAATGCCATAGCACTTCCCTGTATAATTTTTACAAGATCAGGAAAGAAATAAGTCTCTTTTGGAGAGAAGTTGGCTTAGAAATATAGTTAGATAATTTAAAATAGTTTTTAGCCTTGAGGGACATGTACCATCCATGAATGAAGGAATTTCACACATCTTTTAATTGGGTATTCTTTAAAGGAGCAGATCTGCTTCTTGGAGGGGCAAAGACAAAGATGCAAGAGAGCCCAGGGGAAAAAAATACAGGGAAGGAAAACATCTGTCTGGAAATCTTGGAGACCCTTCTTGAAAATGAAACTCTTTGCATTACCCTTTATATTTGGATATTTACGTGGGTCCTCTTTGTGCTTTATATATTTAGGAAGAAACCTACCATCAATTAATTTTTGAACTTTCATTGAGTATTTTTCCTGGTGGGTGATGGTTAGAAACATATCTCATTAGTATGGAAACTAAACATCTATCCTTCCTCTCCTGTAAGTAATGGATCTCTGGGGTGGCCACTACCCTATTAAGGCTCTGTGGGGTTTTTGAGGTGACCTGATTTGATCAATGGAATCAGTCTTAATAATTGATATCCTGCCTGCCATATCAGCTCTGCCAATTAAAGTGAATTGTCTTCCTTTAGTTCAGGGAGGCAGAGCAATAGAAACTGTATTAGGAAGAACCACTCTTTGGCACTCTATCAGGTTATCTGCTATTAGTTTTCACCATTCCTGTTTGCCCGTAGGGACCTAAGAATGACAATTTGCACAGAAACTAGTCCCTTCCTGAGAAAGGATGGAAGTGGAAGACTTCTTTGCTTCTACTAAATTCTGAAGGTATTCAGATTCTTTCTGACTTTCAAGACTTAGTTATAGACAAATATCTTATCCTTTTAGCAAATCAATCAACATTTATTGTTTTGTTTTGTTTTTTAAAAGACAGACATTTATCATTGCTGTTTAGTCATTTCAGTCATGTCTGACTCTTTGTGACCCCATTTAGGGGTTTCTTGGCAGATTTTGGAGTGCTTGGTCATTTTCTTCTCCAGCTCATTTTACAGATGAGGAAACTGAGGCAAACAGGGTTAAGTGATTTGTCCAGGGTCACATAGTTAATAAGTGTCTGAGGCCAAATTTGAATTTAAGAAGATAAGTCGTCCTGATTTTAGGTCTAGCCTCTCTAGCTACTGTACCACCTAGCTGCCCTATAAGCTGCCACACAAGCACCTATTTAAACACCTGCTGTTTGACAAGCTTTTATTAAATACTGAGGATAAAAAGAAAGGCAAAAACTCAGTCCCTGCCCTCAAAGAGTCCACATTCTAATGAGAGAGACAACATGGAAACGACTCTGTACATATAATATATTTAAAGTGTAAATAGAAGGTAATCTCATAAGGAAGCTCCTTTATGGGTGATGGGGTGAACCAGGAAAGGTCCTCCTGTAAAGGGTGGGATTTGACCTGTGTCTTAGAGGAAGTCAGAGGGCAGAGATGATGAGAGGACTGTATTCTACACTGGTAGAACTATGAGTGGTAAAGTCTTGAGTAGGTCATGGAGCACAAGTGAGACAAAGGTTCAGTTCCTTAGTAGGAAATTTACTAAGAGAATGTAAAAGAAGACAAAATACAACCCCCCAACTTATCATATCAGAATATGACAAATGAATCCTATAAGTATGACAGCTAAATTAACTGTCACAGGTGAAAGAGAGGGACCCAGCACTTGTTCATTTTCCTTCTCAGAGCTCCATTTGAATTCTCATAACTGTCTGAGTGTTACTTTGGTAGACAATATGGCACTGGTTCCTCCCTGACCCCCACAGATATCTCTGAACAGTCTCAGTCAGTCCAGATGACCTTCTCACACTTAGCTGATACCTCCGCTGCCTTTTCCTTGTGACCAGTATGACTTCTGTCTGAGAAATTCTACCTTTGCCCTTGACTCAATTCACTGTTAGAGTAAAGGATCTGAAACATTCCCTTGTCATTTCTATAGACTGGTTCTACCCCGAGGTAAAGGTAGACTTCTTGACCTCATGTTGTAACTAGTATCTGGTCTAGCTTGGAACCCATCCGCATTGTCCTCAGTGGCCACCACCATGATCCTCTAAGCTAGCCTTGAATATGACAAAGAGGGGGAAAAGTGCCCCTTTACTTTGTAGAATGTATAGTCTAACCAGATCTATATGCATTAATAAGTAACTTAAGACAGTTTTTGAAATGTATTTGCAGGGGTGGTGAGGTGGCTCAGTATATTGAGAGCCAAGCCTGGAGATGGAGAGGGAGGGTTCCTGGGTTCAAATATGGCTTCAGATACTTTCTAGTGTTATAACCCTGGGCAAGTCACTTAAACCCCATTGCTTCGCCATTATTGCTCTTCTGTCTTGGAACCAATGCACAGTACTGATTCTAAGATGGAAGGAATGGATTAAAAAAAAGAAAGAAAATAAATTCGACTTTTTACACTTTGTTACTGCCATGACCACTACCTTAGTTCAGGCTGTCATTACCTCTTGTCTAGATCATTGCAATAATTGAGAAACCAATTAGGAGGCTCCCAAAGACTCAGATCTTTCCCTCCAAAAGTGATTTTCCTAAAGTGAAAATATGAGCATGCCATTCCCTTATTTAATAAACTCTAATGGTTCCTTGTTGCCTCAAGGAACAAATATCAGCTCAGCTATTTGGCTTTTAAAGCCATTCACAGTCTGGCCCCCAAACTACCTCTCCCAGCTTATTATATATTACTCCCCTTTCCATAATCTATAGTTTAGCCACACTGATCTTCTTACTGTTACTCACACATCCATCTCTCCTCTTGATGCTTTTATCCTGGCTATTTCCCATGCCTGGTATGCCCTCCTTCTTTCCTTTACATCTTAGGATCCCTTGTTTCCTTCAAAACTCTGCTAATCAATACCTTTTACAAGAAACCTTTTATTGATTCCCTCCTCAAGCTGCTAGTGCCCTCCCCTTCCCTTTAATTTACATTAGATTTATTTGTATAAATTTATTTCCATTACCTGTTGCCCTCCAAGGGAGCCATTTTTGCCATAAGGGTTTTTTCTTTTAATTTCTGCCTTTAAAATAAAACTACATAAGTTCTCCCTCCCCTCTGACGTCCCACAGTCTATACCTAGTTAATTACTTCCCTCCACAAAGTATTGTTTCAGCCTGTTTATAGGAAGCCAGCTGTGTATAAGGGAAAGAATGATGATTTCGGAGGCAAGTGATCTGCTTCAAATCCCATCCATAAGCTGCCTGAACTTGGGTAAGTGACTCAAACCTCTCTCTGCCTCATATTCCTCCTCTGTAAAGTGAGAAGAATAATATTTGCACTGCCTATCTTCCAGAGTTATCATGAGAAATGGGTGAGATCATTTTGTGCATAGAAATATAAAGCACTATAGAAAGTTAACTTAATATGGTGAGCTTCCTGATCCTCTAAGACAGTCTCATTGTGGATCAGTTCCAGGCTCCAGTATAGATTGGTTAAAGAAGTTTATTTCATTGAACACTAGTGATCTAAGGTCTTTTTCAGCCTACTAATTACATGAGCTGCCTAGAAATATCACAGGGACCCCTTCTGGGTAAGTTCTACTTTATTTGTCTCATTCCCTATAAGCTCTTTGAGGGCAGGAGCTATTTCCTTCCTTCCTCCCTCCCTCCCTTCCTTCCTTCCTTCCTTCCTTCCTTCCTTCCTTCCTTCCTTCCTTCCTTCCTTCCTTCCTTCCTTCCTTCCTTCCTTCCTTCCTTCCTTCCTTCCTTCCTTCCTTCCTTCCTCCCTCCCTCCCTCCTTCCCTCCCTCCCTCCCTCCCTCCCTCCCTTCCTTCCTTCCTTCCTTCCTTCCTTCCTTCCTTCCTTCCTTCCTTCCTTCCTTCATTCCTTCCTTCCTTCCTTCCTTCCTCCCTGCCTTCCTCCCCTCCTTAGCACATAGTAGGCACTCATTAAGTGACTATTGATTGGCTGGATTCAAAGTATTCAACAGTTTTGCATTTTTGAACAATGGTGGCATTCTGGGCATAGGACTTGAAATAATGGGTTATGACCATAACAATCTCTGTGGTTGTAGACAGATTTATGGACAGTAGAGCTGTAATAATAATAATAATAATAATAATAATAATAATAATAACACATTAAAGTCTCCCAGAAGATGTCTACCTGCATTGGTGAAGGAATTTTCTTCATTTGGGAGTATCCTAAACCATTGACATTCTAGATGAGTCTTAACACTATCCCTATTCCTAAGGAAAGAGAGCTCCAGGGTCTATTTGGTGGTTTCCCTGAGTGTCTCCTTGGGGAGTGGAGTTCGTTGAGGATGTGTCAGTATCATGCAGGTCTTTTCAGGTCCCATCTAGCTGGAGAAACATAGACTCCAGGATCAATGATGGACTGTCTGTCATTCCTCGGTGTCACTTCAGAGAGGCTCATTCCTGAGTTGTGTCAGGGTGATGAATCTTTGACTTCCATAGTTCTACAGGAACATCTTCCAAGTTGCAGAAGGGCTACAGTCTGCTTCAGCAGAGCAAGTTATTCACCTTACTAAAATACAAATTCTTGATAACACATATCTCTTCACAACAGTTCCATGAAGTATTATTAGTTCAAGCACTCTTGTTCTCTTGGGAAGCTAGTTGGGGCAGTAGATAGAGTGCCAGGTCTGGAGTCAGAAAGATTTGTTTTCTTAGTTCAAATCCAGATTCAGGTACTTAGTAACTATGTGACCCTGGGCAAGTCACTCAACCCCATTTGCCTCAGTTTCCTCATCTGCCAAATAAGCTAGAGAAGGAAACAGCAAACCACTGCAGTATCTTTGCCAAGAAAACCCAAGAGAGGTCACAGAGATTTGGACAGGCCTGATCAACCACATCTTACAACTATACAAAACCTCCCTTTTTAGTACTTGCTTATATATTGTTTGTACCATAGATCACACAATGATGGCTAAATTTGAAGGGGATTTTGTAATTTTAATTTAATGCAAACAGAGGAAAGATACATCTTAATCTGATACTCCATAGAGAAATTAATGCAGTTGCTTGTCTTTGTCCCCAGCAGGATCACCATGGAATGAGCTACATTATCTTAAAGAAACTTATCCTAGGATGAAAACATAAATGGGTAAAATTGATCTTGTTGGCTTGTTTGTCCTCACAAATTATGGGGACTAGTAAAAGATGTTAATTTGTATTTTTTTCTTTTCCACTCACAGTAATGGAACCAGAGTTAATGGGATGTTTGGGATTATTATCTTGCAACATTTTTTAACAAGCTCGATCCTGGAGTTTTGCAATTACTGTATGTAGCTCAGACTGATTTCTAGTTCTCCTCGAATCTGCTTTGTTTAAAATAAAAAAAAAAAACTGCATCAGACTCCCCTCTCTTATTGATGGGCTTCACCCAGTACCTCACTGGGGAGATGCGTGCTTCAAGAGGAAACAGCCTAGAGATACTGAGATGCTGACACTGGCCGTGGCTCTCAGCCCAGAGGAAGCAGCTGCTGCACTCCATCCAGCTGGGATGTTGGGCCTGCAGACCTAGTTTAGCTCGCCCTTGCCCACAGCACTTAAAGTGTCCTAGTGAGAAGGACATTGGCTTGAAGTCGGGAGACCTGGATTTGAGTCTCAGTGCTGCTACTTACTAGATAGGTGCAAACGAGGTGACTTAGTGAACCTCAAGGAGCCCCCCTTCATTTCCTCATCTATAAAAGTGTGATTGTAATATTTTTTACTAGGTAAGAAATGAGAAAAGTACTTTTTAGCATACTTGTAATCCTTCCTCCTCCAGAGACTTTGGTCACATTAAATCTGACACCAGCATTGTGACCTCTAGGGAGGAGAAAGGATTACCAGACTGCCTAAGGGGGGTAGAATTGGCATAGATCAGAAATGGAACAGGTTGGGGCAGCTAGGTAGCTCAATGGATAGTGTTGGTCCTGGAGACTGGAGGTCCTGGGTTCACATCTAGCTTTGGACATTTCCAAGCTGTATGGCCTTAGGAAAGTCACTTAACCCCAATTGCCTAGCCCATACCATTCTTTTGCCATGGAACCAGTACTTGGTATTGATTCTAGATCAGAAGGTAAGGGTTAAAAAAAAAGCATCTGTATTGACCAATATCTGGCCCATGAGTGGTCACTGAGCTTCTTTTGGGTGAGATATAAATAATTATATATAAATATAAATAATATAATAAAATATAAGAATACAAAATGCTTTTTCACCTATAAGGTATCATATAAATGTTAGTATGTGTTTGTTAATAATAGGAGGAGGAAAAAGAAGAAGGAGAAAGGCAATGTAATTTGTGGATGGAAGGTTAACCTTAGATCCAAAACCAACCTGTATTCAAGTCCTGCCTTTGACACATATTGGCTGTATGACCCCGGACAAGTCATTTAACTTCCTAGAATTGTAGACTGTAAGTTGTAGAGATGATGCTGATCTGCTTTGGAAGGAGTTTTTTCACCATGGAATTCCCTTTCACAGCAAAATTACAGGTCTAGTCTCCACTTTCTTCTTGTTTTTGTTCAGTCATGTCAGACTCTTCATGACCCCATTTGAAGTTTTCTTGGTAAAGATATTGGAATTGTTTGCCATTTCCTTCTCCAGCTCATTTGGCAGATAAGGAAACTGAAACAAACAGGGTAAACTGACTTGTCCAGGGTCACCAAACTAGTAAATGTCTGGCCAGAATTGAACTGAGGAAAATGAGTCTTCCTGACTCCAGGGCTGATACTCTATTCTCTGGACCACCTGGCTGCCCTAGGCTCTGCTTTCTACCTATCTACATTGCTCAGCAATGCAAAAAACTAATTAGTATGCCTTCCCCTTTTGTTCCCTCCCTCCTCCCATCACCAGTACCTCTCTAGACCATAGAAACTAAAAATGATTTTGGGGGCTGGATGATAATTCATCATCATCACCTAATCAGAATCCTGAGAGCTGTTGCCTATAGACTTCTAGGATATTCCTCTTCCTTCCTCAATGAATTTAGAACCTGGCTCACAATCTTTCTCTTTTCTCTCAACTCCTGTCCTCAAACTTACTCCTTTCATGACTTACTCCTTCATATCAACCACAAGGAAGATGGTCACACTTCTGATCTTGCTATCATCCATAAATGCACCAACCTCTCTGTTTATGAACATTGAAATTCTCTTGACTCATCAAATCTATTAGATTTCTATGTCTTCCTCTCTATACAAAATCCTGCTTTTCATATAGATCAGGACCCCCCAGTCTCTCAGTTCCTCAATTCTCTTCGAGGTTATCACCTTCTGCTCCAGTAATACTTGCTTCCTTTCTCCATCTTAACCTCTTGGTGAACCAGTTTAACTCTATACTGTCATCTTCTCTTGAATTATTTGTTCCTTTATCATGTTGCCAACTATTCCCTGTGAAGGCAAAGCCTTGTATGACTCCCTCCATCTGTTGGCTTCCTTCCTACATGTGAGCTATTAAACAAAGATGGAGAAAATCACACAACCATCCGAAGTTGGTTCAAGACAGATTTAGGTGACATAACTTTAATGGGGAGTCCTTACTGGACTGCCCTAATTAACTCTGTCCCACTTTTCACAACAGCTCCTCCAAATTTTTTCATCCTTCCTCAAGCTTTTCATGACTCCCTTTGCCCCCACCCTTTCAGCTGAGAATCTTGCCTCATATTTTACAGAGAGGGATTCCCTTTTCTTCCCTCCTTCTCATCTCATATCATCCAGATACCTTCTGCCACTCTCTCCTCTTCACCTCTGCTTCACACGATGAAGAAGCTTTTCTCCTTGCCAAGGCTTCTATGTTTTTTTAAACCCTTTCCTTCATGATCAAATGTATTGGACTCTACTACTAATAGCAATGCAATGATCAAGAGCTGTCCCATGGAGCTTATAAAAAAGATGCTATCCACATTTAAAGAAAGAGTTATGGGAGTAGAAAAGCAGAAGAAAAACATATGATTTATCACTTGATTATATGGGTATATGACTTGGGGTTGTGGTTTTAAAAATATTACTTTATTATAAATATGAATAATATGGAAATAGGTCTTGAGTAATAAGATATGTACAAACCAGTAGAATTGCTTGTCAGCTCTGGGAGGGGGAGGGAAGAGGAGAGAGAGGTAGTGAACATGAATCATGTAACCATGAAAACATATTCTTAAAAATTTTATTTAAATAATGTGAAAAAATAAACCCTTACCTTCCATCTTAGAATCAATACTGTGTATTGGTTCTAAGTCAGAAGAGTAGCAATGGCTAAGCATTGGAGGCCAAGTGTCTTGCCTAAGATCACACAGCTAGGAAGTGTCTGAAACCAGATTGTCTCTAGGCCTGGCTCTTAATCTACTTGGCCATCTAGATGCCTCTGGCTTCTATGTTCTTTATTGATTCCATCCCATCCCATCCATTATCTCACTTATTGTTGGTCTCTCTTCTTCCTACAAACTTGTCCATGTTTCCCCTATTCAAAAATATTCTAACCTAATTCTTCCATTCCCACTAACTATTGTCCTATATTTCTCTCTTGCCTTTTATGGATAAAGTTTTTGAGAGTAAGTGTTTCCACTTCCTCTCATTGTCTTTTTAATACTCTACAGTTTGATTTCCAATTTCCTAATTCATCTGAAACCACTCTCCACAAAGTTACTAATGATTTCTTTTGGGGGAAAGGAAATGAATCTAATTTTTTATTTTTATTTCTGGTTCCAAATTTTTTCCTTCCCTCTAGCCCTCTCCCACTCATCGAGAAAGCAAGAAAATTCAATATCCATTATAGATATGAAGTCACCTAAAACATTTCCTCATTATTAGCCACATTGAAAAGGCAGGGAAAGAAGTAAGTAAAGATATTATTCAATCCATTCTCAGAGTCAATCAGGTCTCTCTCTGGAGGTTGGTAGCATTTTTCATCCAAATGTCCTCTGAATTGTTGTGGATCACTATTGATCAGAGTAGCTAGTATTGCTATTACTGTGTACAATGGTTCTGCTCACTTTACTTTGCATCAGTTCACATGTCTTCATAGGTTTTTCTGAAATCATTACAACCAGTACTGGTTCCACTCATTTCACTTTGCATTAGTTCATAGAAATCTTCTCAGATTTTTGAAACTATGCCCTTCATCGTTTCTTAAAGCTTACTAGTGTTCCATCATGATCATACACCACAACTTGTTCAGCCATTCCCAACTGATATATGTACATTTTCCAAATGCTTGCCACTATTAAAAAAAAAAAAAGATTCTATAAATCCAATGATTTCTCAGTTGCCAAATCCAGTGGCTTTCTTTCCCTCAGTTCTTATCCTTTTAAAAAGTTAAAAGTTAAATCTGCAATATTAACATTTTCTCTGTTATAAGTCTGGACAATCAACAAAATAATAAGTCAATCCTGTTTTGTTGATGATTTGATGATTTCTGAGGTTTATGTAAATACTTATACTGAAAATTTAACAAATTACTTTTGTGAGTGACAGTCCTTATCTTTCTTGACCTGTCTGCAGCCTTTGTTACTGTCAATCACCTTCTTCCTCTTGATACTGCCTTCTCTCTAGTTTTTTCAACTCTCAAATACTCAAAGATGAAAGGGAAAAACCCCAAAGCAAGCAGTAAGCAGGGCTGGGCTGGAGGAAGCTTATCTCAGGATAGAGTGAGTTGAGCTGATGACAGCTAAAGACAAAATGCTGCATGATAGGTGCCAGAAATGATGGGGTTAATGCTTATTGGGTCTTGCCCAAAGAATTGATTGATGACTCAACTGACTCCATTCCTCAGAAATAAGCTTTATTATAAAAGAATATAGTAGCAGTGTAGCTCATATAGTAAGTAATTAATTAAAGTAAGGTAAGGAGGTTAGGAAGTATGTTAAATGAAGTTAGTGAGAGCAGAAAGAGTGTAAAAGGAAAAAAAAATAAGTGTTCTCAGGAATGCCCTTTTTCTTGCTTAGTTACTAAGGAAAGAGTCATTTGTTTGGGTAGTTGTTGCTCTGTGAGTCCAGGGAGCTGATGTCAATTTACCCATAGTCCACTTTGGTCTATGTGGCTTTACCCCATGGTTCACTCTGTTAGCTCACTCTGGGGGAGCAAACCTGAAACATAAATGGGATACTAATGATAAATTAAATATCCTAGGGCAACTTCAGGTCAAGTTTTTCCTTATTCTGCACAGACTCCAAGAAAGACAGTGAGTATGGAAATTGAGCATTGTTTGAATCTAGTCCTATGTTACTTGGAAACAACCAATCTATATTTGCTATTTGGAAATCCCCAACCAAGGACCAAAGCTATGTCTAAAGACTGATGTGAGCAGTTTTCTCATAATCATGCGTCTAAGCATTCATATGTCTTAAATGAAAGGTAGCCCCATTCTAATCAAGTAGTTATTGTTTCTACGTTCTTTTGATTGTGTAGAGCTACTTGGCAGGTTTGTGGGACATTTTAGCCTATATCATTCAATATATTGAAAAAGGGCTCCATGTCAGAAAAAAATTTAAGAACCCTTGGTCTAAGAAGAGAGCCATATTTGGAATCGGAAAAGCTAGGGTCCATGCTGCTATTTTGTTTGACCTGATGTCACTGGGAAGAGACCAAACTTGAAATAGGCAAGGGTATGCTTGCTATGTATCCTACCTCTCCTCCAACTTGGAAGTAAGGCAAAGGAGGACTGCCTCTCTGAAGCACTACAGTTAGGGAGAGATAGGGAAATGGGGAGGTGGGGATTTCAGAGGGTGACAAGAAAGTAGGAAGGTGGGGAGAATGGATAGAATCTTCATATGGAATTCATCCTCGTATTTCCTGTAGCCTGAACACCAAATTTTCTGACAATGGTGGCATTGGACCACATTTCCTTTAAATAGAACAGTGTTACTACTATAATTGAAGAGACAAAACCAAGCCAGAGAACAATTAGAGAATACAAGACAACATACAATTAGGTACTAAATTACGTGGAAGATTTTCATGGCTGTAGGGGTTCAGACGATAGAAAAATCAATGAGGGTTAGAACAGTCAACTGAAGGCTTCATGAAAGAAGTGGATATTGATTTGGGCCCCACCAATAAGCAGCAGAAAAATCTGAAACTATCCACTAATTGCCCTTCAAACAACTTCACAAATTGCTTTTAAAAAATCAGCCACCACATTCCCTCCTCACCATCTAATTTCAGCTGTGCTTTGAGATTTCCATTGGGAGTCTGTAGCTCCCCATCTTCTTCTTTGCTCTTTCTCCCCACCGTCTGTTCTTCCATATTTGGGGCTGGGAATATCTGAGTACATATGTGAATGTATGCCATCAACATGAATCTCTGTGTAAACCTTTGGAATTGAGTGGGATGGGTAACATGGGGCCAGTCTCTTGAAAGCTACTAGATGTATTTAACCCACCTCCTCATTTCTCTGAATTTTTGTGTCAGTTAAAATCTTACCTGTTCAAGGAGCTTTCTCCCAGCTCTTCGATGCTAATGCCTCCCTCTGAGATTGACTACAATTTATCCTTGCATGTATTTTATTTGTTTGATGTTAGATTAGATTTTTGAGTTAGATTAGATTAGATTGTGTGCACCTTAAAGGCAGAGGCTGTTTTTACCTTTCATTTTATCATACTAGAACATAGTAGGCACTTTATAAATGCCTATTAATAACTGGACATATTATAACTTACCTTGCATTGTCTACTATGCCAGGAACAACAACAGCAACAACAATCCAGGCTGGCTCTTTTCCCCCATTTCAACCCAATCAGCAGGTCCTGTGAAACAGCTAGGGCTCCCAAGTCATGCCTGAAGTTGCCGTGGAAGGAAAGGGTTTCCAAGACGAATAAAGGGCATGTCATTCCTGTCCAGAAAACCCATCCTTTTATACCCTTTCCAGCACACTAGTCACTAATTTTCTCTAAATGAATTTCCATTTCTATGCTAGTTTTCCCCTCTGTTCTGCCAGCAGGAATGCTCAATGAGGTACAATTGGGAGGATTCGTGGCAGCCCCCAAATCATAATCATTTCTAAGTTCTGTCAGTTTGGGAGAAAAAAATTATTATTTCTAGCAGCTTCTGTTTGTTGCAGGTACAGGAGTAAAGTGAAATGCCCAGCAGGCATCTTCTGGGTGTTTAATTGCTGAAATATAAAGGAAGTCATCTCATTAATCACCTCCCAGATGTAAAACTTGCTTTCCTTTTTTCTTCTTCTCTTTTTTTTTCACCCCCTGCCCTACACAATTCCTATGCATGGTTAAGGGCAGAAAACATTAATGCTCCTTAATTCATCTCTTGCATTTACAGCTAATGAGAAATGTATCGTATTCTTCCAGTCCTTGCTGTTTCTCGCTCCACGAAAGCTAATGAATCTCTCCTCCTTTTTCTTCTTCATTTTATTCCCTCCAGTGCTTGACTCCATTTATTTTGAAATGTGACTTGAGTTTGTCAGCCATCACCTATCTGAGGGCTGCTTCTTTAAGCTTTAGCAAAGCTGTGGGAGAAATATTAGAGGCGATATAAATATCAGGGCAAACAGGTTATTAATGAGTTTCTTTTCTTGCTGGATCTATTGCTCCTGTTGACTTAATACCTTACTGTGCTTTGTATCTTGAAGGCATCAGGTGGTAACAGATGAGAAATCGAAGGTGCCTCGTGCCAGGAGGTGGTGTTTTTATTAATGACTCCCCTTCCTCTTAAAATTCTGTCTTCTATTCATATGTTTTATTTTCTGCACTGCTCTCGGATCTTTGTGTTGGCAGGCAAATATAAAACAGGGACTCGAGCTTATGAACTTCTGGCCATGGGGTTTTTGCAAATGTCATACCTGCTTTAGGTTTCTTATCTGTTAAATTAAAAGGGTTGGACAAGATGATCTCTAAGCAATTCACTTCTGATTCCCATAATCCTTTGATTGGGTGGGTAGAGGTCCCATTCATAAGAGCTAGGGAGTCTGGGAGTGTTTGTACACCAGGCTTCTGGTGCAAAAATAGCATTTCAGGGTGGAGGTAGGGACAGTACATCCTTAAGCTCATTATGACTAACTGGGGAAATTAACACTAACCTGACACTGCCTATTTGGAAGTCGCTCCAGGAAATCTGGAACATGGAGTGACTTTTAAATGAGACTGTTTGGCCTCCTGTTTTGTCCAGCTGACAATTTTCCTGTCTGTATCTCTGCTTTGGGGCATGGACTTGCTGTTTCCTTCTTTTTCATTAATAAAGAAGCTATTAGGCCAGCTAGGAAGGCTAAGTAGTATGGTGGATAGAGAGCTGGTTCTGGAGTCAGGAAAACTCATCTTCTTGAGTTCAAATCTGGCTTCAGACATTTACTAACTCTGCAACCGACCCTAGGCAAGTCATTTAATTCAGTTTGCCTCAGTTCCCTCCTCTGTAAAATGAGCTGGCAAAGGAAATGCAAGCCACTCCAATATCTTTGCCAAGAAAATCCAACTCAGATCACAAAGAGTCAGGCATGACTGAAATGACTGAACAACATTAGACCCAGATTGTCTCGTGGCAGGGATTAAGAGGGAGTGATCATGAAGACTAGTTCCTAGAGAGGATGTGGAGATTGTGAGAAGTCGTATCCTCCAGCCCAGACCTTGCCAAACCAAATCCGATTTGCTTTTCTGCTAGTTCTTCAAATATGTGAGAGAAGCATTAGTGGAAAGAATGGAGGAGAGTTCCCAAAAGACCCAGTTCTTCAAGTGGATCATTCTTCTGAAACGAAGAGAATAATCCTCACGCCTTCTGGATGTAGCTATGCTTTGCTTGGGTTGAATTCAATTAAAAGAGAGAGACCATTTCTTGCTTTGTATTTCCTGCGTTGGTCCTGTTAAGCTATCTTAGTCCCAATGTTGACAGGGTTTTACAGAGAGACAACATTTTCTGTCACTCATCATGAAATGATCAAGAGATTTTTAACAGAGCACCTACTGTGTGTAAGCCCAGGAAATGAAAAGAAATACAAGGCAGCCCTTTCCTAATGAAACTTTCATGCTAATTAGGAAAATGAGGTATTAGTATGTTTTATAATGTAACCCAATTTGCTTCAATTTTCTCATCTTTAAATGAGCTGGAGAAGGCAATGGCAAACCACTCACTCCAGTATCTTTGCCAAGAAAACCTCATGGATAATATGGTCCACAGGGTCACAAGTGAACAACAGCAACATTATATATGGCGTCTGAGGTCTGATACAACTGGTGCTCTAGGCACCTCTTACTTCTGTGCTTTTTTACCCAACCCAAGTTGAACCCAGCTGTGAGTGTCAACATTTGGCACTCACTCAAGAACAAGATCATGGCTTTAGAGATGGAAGAGACTTCGGGGTTTAGTCCAACATCCTCTTTTTATAGATAAGCACACGAGGAACTGGGGGGCTCAGTAGCTGCCTGTTACTTAGTACCTTAGTAAATGTTTGTGTATTGCATGGCAATAAGGATCAGAGGTGAGTTTTA
This sequence comes from Monodelphis domestica, assembly GCF_027887165.1. Classification (NCBI taxonomy): domain Eukaryota; kingdom Metazoa; phylum Chordata; class Mammalia; order Didelphimorphia; family Didelphidae; genus Monodelphis; species Monodelphis domestica. Next base: position 64,891,701 of record NC_077233.1, on the reverse strand, counting down.
AACTTGTGTTTGAATATGGTCTGAACTTTTTTCTCTTACCTAAGATGAGATGAATTTAGATTCCTTTTCTCCAAGGAACTATTCCTCAGAGATAATTCATTCCCTGAGATTTCACAGCATAATATATCCTCACTTTTCTGGTATTGCCACATAGAATACATACTGCTCTCTTCTAATAGCTATTAACATTTTCTCTTTACTGGATACCTCCGTTTTTAGACATTGCTACTCTCAGCTCTACCTGTCTAACTTTTGTATGAAATGTAGCTTGGGCTAATTGGAGTAAGGAACATGAAACATGCCCTTTTTGTGCCCAACTCTGTGGTGTGTTGTATGTGAGAAAAATCTGGGGTTTACCATGGAGACAAAGTAAGGAAGAATTTAACTGCCACTTGGAAGTTTCATATTTAAACTAATTGTTCCTTTTTAAATTCAATTTGATTTTCAGTTCCAAATTCTCTCCCTCCTCGAACCCTTATCATCCCTTCCATGAAGAAGCAGGAAATTAAAAAAAAAATCTATTACAAATAATGAAGTCATGCAAAATAAATTTCCACATTTAATGAATTATTCTTGACAAATGTATGCTAAGATTTGTTGTTTCTCAGGCATCAAGACACACTACAAGTGCTTCCAGTACCCTGTAAGTCTTGGGCAAGGCCCTGATCAGCTTATCCTAGGTATGGCTTTGCTCTCATTGGAGGTCATAAGTGGAATGTAAGTTCCTTGAGTGCAAGAATGGTTTCATTTTTGGTTTTCTATCTCTGATATTTAGCACAGTGCCTGATTGGTAGTTGACATTCATTAAATGTTTGAGGGATTGAATTGTATTGAATCAGTTCATGTGTTTTTCTTTTGTATAATTAGATGTAGAAGTTCTCTTTTCTCAGAGCCCAGGGGCACTGAGCTGAGAGAGGGTTTGATACACATTAATAAAGCTCTTTTCAGCATGTCAAGATGTTCAAGGACTTTGTCTTATTTTGGTAAAGTTGTGACAGACCGTGGTTTATAGCTCAGGGATCCAGTCAGAAACAAAGAAAAAAAAATCAAAACCTTACAAGTCTGAATTTCTGGGTTGTCCAGGACAAGCCCCGTCAGTCAATATAACCAGAGGTTGTTTCCTGCCAGCTTCTGACAGTAATGACTGTGAATTTCAGACTCATAATGATAAATGACAGGAAAATACTGGCAAGGATTGTGGATTCTAGTGTTAACTAGTTATGTTCAGTCAAAAACTGATGTTTCATTGTTTTGATGTAAGGTTTCATGGTGTAAAAGTATTCAAATGGCCCCTGCAGAGTCAAAGCTGGAATTTGTCCAGAGTTAAAAAGACAATTGTAATGCTATTTGTGCATTGGCAGATAATAAGTCCTCCCCATCCCTTGTCCCCATCTTTAGATAAAGAGTGGCTCAGCACTCAGGAGTGGGCTTTAGGGTTGGAAGATTTGGGTGCAAACTCTGGTGTTATCACTTATTGCTTGTGGGACTTTGGAGCAAGTCACTTAGACCTCTCACTTGGCTCTTTTGTAAAATGAGAGGGTTGAACTAGATGACTTCCACTGTCTCCTCCAGTCATAAGTCTAGGATGCTGTTATATGCTCCTCTAAAAGGACAACCAAGGTTTGATTTTGTTGGAGGTAGAGATTGAGGGGAAAAGTCTTGATTTACTGAGAACAGGAGAAATTATAGCTACAGAAATGTACTTCATGTCCCTTCTGACAATTGTTGTATCTGGGGAAATAAGAGTGAGAGGTGTGTTTTAAGAAGAAAATGGATCATGTTGGTCTTTAGTAGAAGGGCCAGAATTTAAGAATACCTTGAGGGACCAAGGACATTTTTTGCATCGGTTGATTGACCTTTTCTACTGTTTCCACTGTTAACCACACTGGCCAGGTAGTTAAAATGTAACAATCTAGGATGAAGGTTAAATACCTAACTGGAGTTTTTAAGGTGTAAGTGACAGTAACTGGAAGTTTGCTTATAGGTGTATGTTATTATATATATATATATATATATATATATATATATATATATGCATCTTAGATATCTGAAAAGGATCAGTCCAATTTTACATGGCTGAAACATTAACAGGGCAGTCCTGGGTACTTATAAGACATTGTTCCTTGGACTTTGTATAGATCTAGTTTTGATGTTTAAGAAAAGGAGGATGAAGAATTCAGATATAGGAAAAATTGACTACTTAAAGTTTCCTATTAGAGGCAGTATGGCAAAGTGAAAAGAATGCTAGATTTTAATTTAGGGAGATAGGTCTAAATCCTTTTTGTTTCTTTTTTTAAACCCTTACTTTCTGTCTTAGTGTCACTTCTAAGACAGAAGAGCAGCAATGGCTAGGTAATTGGGGTTAAGTGACTTGTCCAGGATCATACAGCTAGGAAGAATGAGGTCCTACTTGAACCCAGGTCCTCCCTACTCCACAACTGGGACTCTATCCACTGCACCTAGCTACCTTCTCAAATTCCTTCTCTTGACAATAGATGTGTGGCTATTGACAGGTCATTTAACTTTTCTGAAACTCGGTTTTCTCATCTATAAATTGAGGAATAATAGTACCTATAGTATCTAATGCACAACTTACAAAGATCAAATGATGTTCATATCTGGCCTCAGAACCTTCCTACCTGTGTGATCCTGGGCAAGTCATTTAACCCTAATTGCCTAGTGTTTACCACTTCTCTGTCTTGGAACTGAATCTTAATATTGATTCTAAGACAGAAGGTAAGGGTTTAGAAAAAAAAAAACATTTTTAAGTCAAATGAGAAATATGTAAAGTGCTTTATGAACTTAAAGAACAGAGTAAATGTCAGTTATTAAAGGAATGGAAACAATTAAAAATGATAATAGCTAGGATTTATATAGTGATTTTGGGTTTACTAAACACTTTGTAAGTATTTCATTTGATTCTCATAGCAACCCTGGAAGGCATCCCCATTTTACAGATGAGGAAACTGAGCAATTCTAGGCTATCCTACTATAATTTAATAAGTAGTTTAATATGTTTTCAACAGAGACAGGGAGAAAGAACAAACTTCAAATTTAGCAATTATCCTCTTTCATTTTAACTAGCATTAGCTATCTGTTCAGCTGACAATGGTGAAATCATTAAAAAAATGAAAGCGGCTCTCTTTCCACAAATTCTTTAGAATTCCCCACCATTCCCTCAGTCATCTCTAGCATTTGGAAATATATCTTGTTAAAGTACAAAGCTTGAGTCTTTCTTGATAAAAAAATCAAAATTCAAGCAAAATTCATGAACTTCGTCATTTTATTAGTCCTTAGTACAGGGCTGCCTAACTACTGCGTCACTTTTGTTAACATCCATAGCAACAGACTTTACCTAGTAGAGGGCATGAGCAGTCATCCACGAATCTTCCTGAAGCTCTCATCCTGAATCTATTTATATTTTCAACCAGTGTCATCTCTCAGAGCAACAAGTCCCATCCTTTTACTACCCACTGTGTAAAGTAGGACTTTCTTTTATTTATCCTAAAATTACCTATTTTGAGCTTTGGGAAACCTTGACTCATCTCCTTGGTTGTCAGCATTCTCTCCTTTCTCAAATTATATAGTATTAATTGATCTGTTTAAATGTGTCTGTGTATATGTGTGTAAAAGTTCCTTATGTCCCTCTACCCCACGCAAGCTTAATGAGGGCAGCTCTGTTTTTGCTATGTCTTCGTTTTCCTAACTCCTAGCATAATGTCTTACTCAGAGGGATCTGTTCCAAATAAAGCGAATTCAGGAAGCATATCTAAGTTCACTTATTCTAAAAGGTGGTTAAGTAGTTTCTGTTCTTTCTATTTTGTGATTTTATAGACCTGGACTTTGATCCTTCTTGGTCTTTTTCTTTCTTGGCTCAAGAATCCTTTTGGACTACAGTCACTTTCATCTCTTCCTTGGCCTTAGAGAAATGTAAAAGATAAGCAGACTTTTCAACAAAGACTGGAAGTTGAGTTCTAATGGTGATAGTTCGTGTTAAATATCCCCCCCCTTTTTTTTTACCATTAGGTAAAGAGTAGAAGTAGAAATAACAAGGCTTATCTATGTTCCTAAAATGGTCACTAGAGCGCTTTGTCTTTCTGAAATTGACAAAAGATAAAGTCTTTAGTTTGTTCTCTGAGTCTTTCATAGAATATCTGTTTGACACTCGTGTCCTCCTGAGCTGGGTAAACCCTGGAAGATATTTTGGGCTTTAAAAACATGTACACAGAGAGTAGAGATTAGGCTATTCTTTCTGGTCAGTATCTCCTAAATCCAAATTGAAATTCTCTAGAGTGTGGTAGAACAATTGACCCTCGGTTTTTCTACCCTGGAAAATAAACACTTTTCAAAACCACATCTCTGTCCCATGCTTAACATTTTGGATTCATGAAGAACTGACCCAACCAAGTTTACTCTGCTAGCAGGATAGATAATAGCTCTGATTCTCTGGTTACTCTTAAAATAAGTCTTCTCCTGTTAGACTGTCAACTCCTTGTAGTATAGTAGTATTGATCTGATCCTCTCTGGATTTAACTTTCTGATGTTTCAAAGGTTAAGATTAGGGCTCCTCTTGCTCTTCTTGCCCATCTTGTATCCTTTTCACTCTGCCTCATGTGAGGTATCCCAAGGTTACTTTATCTCATGCCACAAAACTGTTCCATCCTCGAAACCCTTTCCCTGCATCCTTTGGCTTCCTCTTGGCAGCTCTGGAGAGGATCCAGAACCCTGCCAGAGGCAAATCGGAGCCAGCTGCCGGGTGAGGGCAGAAAGAGCTGCCAGCAAAAAGAAGCATTCCTTTTAATTACATTAAAAAGCATGTGGCAGACACACTCACCATTCTTGCCAGCTGTGGCTGTCAGCCTTATCCGAGCTCATGTGAAAAGCCTGCTTGGCTCTGGGAGATCAGCAGAGCCTCCCAAGGGGATTGAGACTAGTGGGAGAATGTTAGAGGCGAGTGCGGAGAGAAGATGGCCAATTCCCTTTGTCCCTGTGCAAAGTCATTATTGGTGCAACTATTTATTAAGCACCTATAATGTTCCATGCACTGGGCTAGGGATTGTGGGAGATGCAGAAAAAAGAAAACAAGACACTGTCTGTGTTCCCAAGGAGCTGACAGTCTAACAAGAGAAGTAGAACAGACACAAACATTTACTACAATTATGCAATAATTGGAGGATTTATGGAAGGACACAAGGGCTATCTGCCCCAATGAAAAAATTAAGTACAAAGTGACTTGCCCAAGTATTGGACTGTATACAGTAATGCTCAGAACCAAATATGAGAATCAAACTTTTCTCACTTTTGAGTTGGTAAACAACAGCTTTAGCCTCTCAGTCATGATAAGAAAGGCAAAGAAGTTAATGTGGTCTTGCAAAACATTTAAGATCTAGTCTGACTATATTGTGAGTACTGAATTCATTTCTGGTCACCACATTTTAGAAAGACTGTTGATAAGATGGAGACTCTCTAAAGGAAGCAGTGAGGATGGTGATGGTCTTCGAGTTCAAGGTATATGAGGATTAACTTTGAAAAAAATTGATCTGTTTAGCTTGGACTAGAAAAGACTTGGAGAGTGAAACAACCCAGAAAAATGTCCTTAAAAGTATCTTGGGGACTATCATGTGGAAGAAGGAAGGAAACAAGAATTATTAATCAACTACTCTGTGCCAGGCATTATGCTAAGCATTTTAGAAATATATCACTTCAAGTTTACAACTTAGGAGGTGCATGCTACTGTTATCCCATGTTTATAATTGAGAAACCTAAGACTGACAGGTTAAGCGACTTGCCCAGGGTCATACAGCTATTGAGTATCTGAGGCTCAATTTAAACATAGGTCTTCATGACACTAACTAACATGTACCACTTTGATGCTTTGTTTTGTTTGTATTAGCTGTGTTCTGCTTGGCCCAGAGAGCAGAACAAGGAGCACAGAACTAAATGGAAACTGTAGAGAAGCATATTTAGGTTGGGATTGTCAGGAAAAACATCATAAAAATCTGTTGTTCAGTTGTATCTGATTCCTCTTGACCCCATTTGGAGTTTTCTTGGCAAAGATCCTGAAGTAGTTTGTCATTTCTTTCTCTAGCTCATTTTACAAATGAGGAAACTGAGGCAAACAGTGTTAAGTGGCTTGTCTAGGGTCACACAGCTAGTAAATGACTAAGGGCAGATTTGAACTCAAGACTTTTGAATTCAGGGCCAGCACTCTATACACTGTGCCACCTACTTATCCCTTGCAAAAATTAGCACTATCTAAAAGTGGAATGTGCTGTCTCAGATAGAAATGGTTTTCCCTAGGAAGAGATGATCTCTGAGCCAAGATTGCATGACCAATATGGGGATAAGCAGTAGAGGATTTACTGTGGGTTAGAATGCATAACTACTAAGGCTCTTTTCAATTCTGATTTCTGTGAACTGTCTATTCTATGTGGAGGGATTCATTGATGAAGTCACAGATCCATGGAAGTGATGAAACAAAGCCATAATGATCACAATTGGATGCTAAAATTTAACTTTTCTCATTTTAGAATTTGCAAGCAATGGCTTAGTGTCTCCATAAGGAAGAAACAGAGCCCTACTAGGTCTGTGGCATTGTCCTTAGTGCTGCCAAAACCTTCTTCAGCCTTTAAAGGTGGAGAATTCTGTGGATCTAAAACCTTTGGAAGCAACAAAGCAAAGCTTGCTATGGAATGATACTTGATACTCCTGGGGCAATCATTCCCTACAGATTGAGTAAGGAGTCTGCTTAAAATGGTTATGATGGCTTTAACTGAGAAGAGGAAGAGAAAATTGTACCTTCCAGCAACATTCTATGCAGTTCTCCATTTATTTCTCTCACAGGTGCCACCGAGTTGGAAGATAACCTCATAGTGTAGGAAGATGAAGCTTTCTCAATATTATGCCTGTCAGCTAGTTGGAGGCATTGTGACTTGTTTGTCTCCTTTGCAAGTACCAAGTCATAATCCCCAGGGTCTTTTCTTTTTCTTTTTCTTCATCTTCTCTGAGAAGCCAGCCCATCCTCCAGCGTTTGAAGCCTTATGATTTGGCTCTTTCAATTCTACCTCTTCCATAACTTTGGCTTCCATAACTTAGCCTTTCTCCACCTATACGTTTCCTGCCCACCTTTAAGTGCCTTCTCCAAATATTCCTTCTTCCAAGAAGCTTTTTTAGACCACTCCTGCCTTCTCTCTCTTCATCTAGCACTTACTGTTTCTACTAGTCATTGAAGAATTGATTAGCCAATAATTAAAAATTGTTATGCGGCATCTCTTATTTTCACTGAACTTTTCATCCATTTATTTCCCAGTCAGAATAAAAGTTCATTGAGGGGATATATTGTATCCTATTTATTTCTTTGTATCCCTTACAGAAAGAGGTTCTAAATTCTTCTCATGGAAGAAGTTTTATAAAGTGTTTGTTGAGTCAATAACTCCCATTTCATGTCATTTTCAGGTATACTAAATGCTTTCTTCAAGAACGACTAGAAGGAGTTTTATCCATCATTTTATATATGAGAAAACTGATCACCAGTGATTCAGACTAACTTGTGGCAGGTCAGATGTGACAGACAAACCAAATTTGGTGCTCTTTCCATGGCACTGAACTGTCTCTGAGTAATTTATTGGATTGCATACTTTATCTTTCACAGTTTTGCCAAAGTGAATTCACACTTCCCACCCATGAAAGTTTCTTCAGTTCAATTCAACAAGCATCTATTTTTACTAATGCCAAGATTAATTAGTAAATATTAATAATAATTAGCAATTAGTTTTATTAATAATAACTCATATATAGATGGTACTTTAAGGGTTGCAAAGCATTTTACAAATATTATCTCATTTTATCCTCACAGCTTCCGTGGGTTGTAGGAGCTATTATTATCACCATGAAAAAATATTTGAAAAATGCTTAGCAAAATGCTTATTTCCTTTCTTCTATTTTAAAGATGAGGAAGCTGAGATAGACAGAGATTAAGTGACTTAGTGGATAGAGAGCCAGCCCTGGAGATTGGAATTTCTAGATTCCTAGCTATGTGAACCTAGTCAAGTCACTTAACCTCAGTTTCCTAGCCTTTGTTACTCTTTTGCCATGGAACTGATACTTCAGATGTATTCTAAGACAGAAGGAAAGGTTTTTTTTTAAATAAGAAAAGTGACTTTCCTAGAGTCACACAGTAAGTATTAGAGGCAAGATTTGAACTCATATCTTCCCAATTCCAAGTTCAGTGCTCTATCCACTGAACTATCAAATTGCCTCATTTCAAATGCTTAGTATATGCCAGGCATTGTCCTAAGTGCTGGAAATATAAATAAAAAGTAAAAACTCTTACTCTTAAGGAGTTTACATTCTTATGGAGGATGTAATACTTATACAAATATGTAAAAATAAGTTGCCTTTAAACTGATGGGGGAATGCACATAGATGGAAAGATGCAAGCACTTGTAGGAACAAAGAAAGGCCTCCTCTAGAATATAGCATTTTGAGCCAAGTCTCAAAGAAATCCAGGGAGAAGTATAGAAAAAAATATTGAGTGAATACACAGGGGGCAGCTGGGTGGCTCAGTGGATTGAGAGCCAGGTCTAGAGATGAGAGGTCCTGGGTTCAAATCTGGACTCAGACACTTCCTAGCTGTGTGACCCTAGGCAAGTCATCAAATCTAGCCCTTACCGCTCTTCTGCCTTGGAACCAATACACAGTATTGATTCTAAGACAGAAGGTCAGGGTTTTAGAGAAAGAGTAAATACACAGCAATTTTAAATGTACAGGAGTTCTAATGACAAGGAGATGGAGAGATTAGGAGAAACCTCCTGGAGAAAGCCACCCATGTGAAATTCTGAAGTGACCTGATCATTAATAACATTATGTTTTCTGTGGTTGCTTTCCAAGTCAAGGAAAAGGTTCTCATCTCTTGATTTCAAAAAATCAACCTTACAAATGAGGATGAGGAAGAGATGGCTACATCACAGTTTACTGGGAAAAGATATGGAAGTTTTAATGGATTTCAAACTAGGTTAGTAGAAGAAGTGATATGGCAGCCAAAACAACAAGGTACTGTGATTTGAGACTGTAGCAAGGGAGCCATCACTTGCAGGAATAAGGAGGTGATAGTCTCCCTGTACTTTGTTTGTCAGATGACATCTGGAATATTGTACTCAGTTCTGAGTACCATATTTTAGGAAAGTTCAAGACTACCCACAGAAGACTATCCAAAATGATAAAGGGCTTTGAGTCTAAGCTATGTGAAGATCTGTTGAAGAAAATGAGCATGATTAGCCTGAAAGAGAGGAGACTTGGGTGGAAACATGATAGCTGACTACAAGTATCTGAAAGGCTGATTAATTTGTTCTGTTTTGCCTCAGAAGCAGCAGCAATGGATGGGAGTTGTGAAGTAAACAGATTTAGACTTGATATATGGGGAAAAATTTCTTGAAAATTAAAACTGTCTCAAATGGCATATCTTGAGAGGTAATGGGTTTCCCATCCCTTGAGTAAAGACTGAATGAACACTCCTTTTGAGGATGGGTGGGATAAGATGATTGTTGAACTTCCTTCTGACTCCCAGATTCTGTGATTCTGTGACAATGAGTAGAGAAGTCTTCTATGTCCTTATCTTCAGTGGTCACCCCTACAGAACTAACTACTCTCATCTTGCCTCTCTTATATACTGGTTGCAATCTTTTGAAAATATCTGAATCGGAGGGCTATTTCATGATGAGAAATTAAAACCCTTCACTGTGTGGAGTTGCTGTAGTGGATAGAGAGCACTGGTTCCAAATTAAGAGAAATTGGGTTCATCGTCCACCCCTAATGCCTACTGCCTGTGAGACTTCAAGCAAATTACTTGAGCTTCTTGAAGTTCTGTTTCCTCATCTCTAGGTGGCTTCTGAGGTCCCTTTCAGTTCTCACGTTAGAATCCTAGGATCACTTGATACATGGGGTATATTCGTTTGTGAGCTTCAGAATTATTCTGCTCTATTTAGGGGTTCATGTTTCTGACATGATCCTGGCCTTTTCTTGGGGGAGTTGAAGGCTTTCCAAGTGTCCTTGATTCATGGAACCAATATAAAGGAAGCAAGATGTTTCTCACTGGGAATTACTCAGCAAACTTGGTTTAGGAAAGGCAAACAGACTGTTCACCATTCCCACAGTAACATCTCAGGTAGTACTGATTCTGGGCACACATAAAAGATTGGGTTGTTGAGGGAACTGGGTATTGTGAGGGTAAATATTCCAAGTATATTCCATTACATTATAATACATTATGATTATAGTTAGGGGCTTTTATGACACTAGACATAAATGTGTTGGCTTAAACTGACTTCCTTGCCACTACCAAATTTACAGAGATTTAGTGGGTCTGAATAGCCTATTAAAAATCCTCCTAGGATTAGAGTCTAAGGTCCTTCAGACCTTCAGTTGAATCTGCATTGCAGGACTGAGATGGGGAGTTGCTTGTACCATTAAACACTCTGCGGCTGGTACTATTTCACTCTGCAAACTGGACTTCTAGAGAGAATGCCAGGCAGGAGCTAAGTCATTCAGCTCTAAATTTCCTGACACCAGGGTTCCTTATCTCTACACGGACCATTCACTATCCTACTATCAGCTGTGTCCCTCATCCCCACCACCAACTCTCTTTCCCCCCCTTTTTTTTGCTTAGAAAACTATAATAAAATCAATACTACATTGCCTCTAGAAAAGAATGCGTCACTGGGTTTCCCTGTGGTTCAGCTCACCATACCTGACTTCCTAAGCCAAAATACCCTTTTCTTGCTTACCACTCTCCTGAGTGCCTTGCGTCGTGTCTTCCTTGTTTACAATGTCAGCTTTTTGAAAGAGGGGACTACCTTAATTTTACATTTGCTTAGCAAATAGTGTTTGGAACATAGTAAGCACTTATGAAATGATTTTTCATTAATTCATTAATTCACTCATTCATTCATTCATTCATTCATTTGGGATTTAGTCACTCTTCCTCTCCACCCTGTGGATTTGTTCCCCTTTTTAGAATAGAAGAATTCCTGAAAAACATTGTCTGTCAAGTAGATTTATAAATGCTGAAGTCTATTTTTTCATTAAGTTGCATTATAAAACAGGCCTGTGTGTCCCATTAAGAAAGAATTTGGCAACACTCCATAACGTAATCACATATAGTAATACGACAAACCCTGAAGTCAAGTTTAGAGAGGGAAATAGCATTTTTCTGATAAATGTTTAGTAATAATAAATCATAAAATATAATGTCAAGAAATGAGAGTCCTCGATGTGAGAAGCAAAATAGCTTAGGTGTCTAAAAGAAAAAATAAATTGCACAGAATACAAGACAGAAAGGTCCTTTGACTTCTACCAAACATTCTATCTTATATTTGATGGCTTTGAATTATGCTGTTCTCTTTGGTGGCTCCACCCCGGCTGCTAGCTCCATGCAGAAGACACCAGATTTTGTAAATAATAGGTTTATCAGAGCTGAAGGGAAGAGGAAATACAGAATCATGGGCAAACCAGAAGCAAATGGCCAGATGGGAGAACATTGCCTGGGACTGATGACAGACAATGAATGGGGAGACATATTTATTGAAGCACATGGCTTAGAGCTCCTGGAAATTCAGCTAGGGCATGCTCATCTTACCATCTCCTTTCTAGGTGTATGTTCGGGCAGACCCCAGGAGTTGTATCAGTTGTGTTGGGGGAATTATCTTGTTGAATAATCCTTCCACCTAACTATAAATCAGAAAAAGTATTTTAAAAAAGAGGGGGAAATAATCCAGGATTATTTGGGAGGGCCAATGGGAAAAGCTCAGGGTCTTGCCTGAATAAGCTTCCAAAGAGATGGTGTCTGAAATGATGATGCTTCACAGAGGCCGTAGCATTACTCCCCTCCCACTAGGAAACTTGTATTTAGAGATCCAGCTCCCTAAATTATAAATGCTGCATAGCAGGTTTCTCTATAATAAGGCATAGTTGTCTCCCCTTTTCTCTCTAGTTTCTTAGCCAGACCCAGTGTCCCTAATCAGCTAACAAAATGCTGAGATGGACCAGGGAAGCTATGCAAATGAGCACAGGCTTAAGAATTAAAATAATTAAGTTTCCCCTCTTCTTTCTCATTTTTTGTTTTGATTTCTTTTACAGACACAGCTCTCCTATATACCTTACATATATCTTCAGCAGGCAGAAGCCTTAAATCTCATAACTTCATGCGATGGGCAGAGGGGAAAGTTGTAGGTGGGGGAGCTGGCGTATTACTTGGGTGGCTAGATGCAATATAAAATATGTGGTTTGGTTAGTATGTTAGAGGTCCCATCAAGAAGTAAGACATGGGTTCCTGGTCTTTTATGGGGATAGGAATGCCTCCTTCAACCACTTTCTCTTGCTCCCACATCCTAACCACCTTCTCATATATGTCTGCCTTCAATCAAGATCCTTCTCTTTCTGACCCTAAGCTTCAAATGAGGATGAGGAGAAGATAGAGAGGGATTACTGAGCCTCTTACGCCCTGCCTAAACATCACTCCACTGCCTTCTTCATTACTATTAAACCTTGCGGTGTCTCACTTTTCTTATCTTTGAAATGTGTTTCATAATATTGTTGTAACTTATTTCACAGAGCTGTGACTGGAAGGTATTTTAGAAAACAATGTGGAAAAATGTAGTTCTGGGACTCAGGATGTAGATTTGAATCCCTGCTCTGCTCCTTACTTTCTGGGTGACCTTGGGAAGGGCGTTCCCACCATAGACAGCGTCTTCATCTGTACTGTGAACCTTAAAGAACTATATTAATGCAACCCATAAGTATTTTTAAACATTCACTTTGTGTGAGGAATTGTGCAAAGCAAAAACTAATTCCTGCCCTCAGCGACCTTCTAGTCCACTGCAGGAATCCAGGGTCTCAGCAGATACATTTTGAGGAGAGAGGGAACAATCATAACCAGAGGAGGAACAGGAAAGTCTTCCTCTGGAAGATGACACATGAACTGAACCTAGGAGGAAATTAAGGATTGCAGGAGGCTCAGAGGGGAAGGAAATGCATTTCAGGGATATGGGAGAGCCTGTGCCATAGTCCAAGGCTAGAGATGAATTGCCAAGCCCAGGAAAGAGTACATAGACCTGTTTGGCTAAAATGGAGAGTATATGTGACAAGAATTGGGAAGGTTGGCTGGAATTGGACTATGAAGGGATCTAAATGCTCATGTGAGGACTCTCTTTAGTTCAAGAGTCAATAAGTCAGCAAGGATTTATTAAGCATCTTTGGTGTGCCAGGATCTACACTGGGAATACAAAGAAAATAAAACCCCAACCCCCAAACCTATTCTTCCTCTCAAGAAGTTCACAGTCTGGAGGAGACAACATGAAAACAACTATGTACAAAGGAACTATATACAGGATAAATTGGAGATCAGGCACAGAGGGAAGGCACTAGCTTTGAGGAGGATTGGAAATGACTTCAGGAAGAGGACAGGATTTTATTTGGTATTTGAAGGAAGCCAGGAGAAAGAGGCCAGAGAAAGAGTACCAGGGATTGCAGATAGCCAATGAAAATGCCCCAAGTTGGACTGTCTTGTATGAGGAAGTGAGGAGACCAGTTTCACTGGTTTAAAGATTGTACAGGGAATTAAGAGGACTAGAAAGGCTTGGAGTTGGGAAGACCTGGGTTCAAATGTGATCTCAGATACTTCCTTGTTGTGTGACCCTGGGCAAGTCATTTAGCCCTGTTTGCTTAACTCTTGCCCTTCTGTATTAGAGTTGTTACTAGGACAGAAAGTAAAAAATATAGAAGCCTGGAAAGGTAGAAAGAACCAGAATAGGAAATACCTTAAGTCCCAAACAGGATTTTATATTTTATTGTAAAGATAATAAGAAGCCAGTGGAGTTTATTGAATGGAGGGAAAGTGGAGGACGGGGAAGAAAAATGACCTGATTAGACCTACATTTTAGGATGATCAGTTTTACAGCTTAGTGGAAGATAGACTGGTGTAGGAAGATGCTTAAGGCAAAGAGCCTAGCTAAGAGGCTATTTGAGTAGCCTAGGAATGAGGTGATAAAGACTTGAACCAAGTTAGTGATAGTGTCAGAGGAAAGAAAGGGATATATGCAAGAGATATTATAAAGGCAGAATTGACAGGATTTGGCAACAGAGTGGTTATGAGGGATAATAGTGAGCAGTCCAGAACGATGCCTGGGTTATGAGCCTGGGAGACTGGGAAGTTGATAGTATCCTTGACAGTAATAGGATACTTAAACAGAGGGGAAAGTTTTGTGGGAAAATTATTTTGGACATGCTGAGTTTAATATGTTTACAAAGCATCCAGGCCAAGATATTTAATAGGCAATTGGACACATGAGTCTGGAGGTTAGGAAAGGGGTTAAGGCTAAATCAATAGGTCATCAATATAGTGATTCTAGTTGAATTCATCACGAAATGAAACAGTATAAAAGAAGAGGCCATTGGACAGAACTCTGGGGCACACTCATAGTTAGTGAATGTGATTTGGGTAAGGATCCAGTAAAGAAGACTGAGAAGGAACAGTTAGACAGAGGCATCAGAGGAATTCACTGAAGATTTTTTAAAAATTTGTATATGTCATTGTTAAAAAATTTTTAAAATGATTTTATTGAATTTGAAATTTTTTCTTTTAAAATGTTTAGTTTCCAATTTTCTTCCTTCCTCCCTTTCCCCCCTCCCATTCATACTGAAAAGGCAAGCAATCTGATATCAAATATGTATGTGAAAACATTTAAAACATTTCCATATTAGCCATTTTTTTAAAAAGCAAAAAAAAAAAAACTGAGAAAATTATACTTCAATATGCCTTCAGAGTTCATCAGCTTTCTCTCTGGAAGTGGATAGCATTTTTTCATCCATGAACCTTTTGGAATTGTCTTGCCTGATTGTATTTATCAGAGTAGCTAAATCTTTCACAGTAAAGTATCATTACAACACTACTTTTACTGTGCACAATGATCTCTAGGTTCTTTTCATTTCACTTTGCATCAGTTCATATGGATCTTGCCATATTTTTCTGAAACTATCTCCTATATCATTTCTTATTTTTTTTAAATCCTTACCCTCCATCTTAAAATCAATACTGTGTACTGGTTTCAAGGCAAAAGGAAGTGTAAGGGCTAGGCGGTAGTGGGGGTTAAGTGACTTGACTAGAGTCACACAGATAGGACCCTAAATGTTTTCTTATAGCACAATAGTACTCCATCATGATCATATGCCCCATTCTCTAGTTGATGGGCATCCCTCCAGTTTCTAATTCTTTGCTACCACATAAAGAACTGCTATAGTTTTGTACATAGACGTCCTTTCCCTTTTTTTCTTTGATCTCTTTGGTCACTGAAGATTCTTAAGCAGGAGAATCCCATGGTTAGACCTATACCTTTGGGAACCTCTTTTGACAGCTACATGAAGGACAGATTAGAGAATCTTAAAGGGAGGAGTTCAAGTTTGAGTTATATTACTTCATGCCCTGTTTATTCTTCATACTATGGTGGGGAGTTCTTCCAAGGTAATATATGATGTGCGGTAATAACCTTATATGTAATATAATATATAAGTGCTAATTTTTTAAAAGCCCTTACCCTCTATCTTAGTATCAGTTCTAAGATAGACCAGCAGGATAAGCAATTAGAATTAAGTGACTTGCCCAGAGTAATACAGGCTAGGGAATGTCTGAGGCTACATTTGATCCCAGCTCCTCCTGATTCCAGTCCTAGTGCTCTATCCACTGTCCTACCTAGCTGCTCCAAGGTAATAAGTTCTTGCTGTTCCTCATACAAAACACACCACCTCCTGACTCCAAGATTTTCACAGATTGCCTCCCATGCCAAGAATTCTCTCCTTATAGCCAGCTAAATTCTTGCTGCTCCTCATACAAAGCACACCATTTCCCAATTCTAGGCATTTTCACTTGCTGTCCTCCATCCCTAGGACTTTCTCCTAATTTCCAGCTTCTGGACTACCTAGGTTTCATTCAAATTTTAGCTAAAGAAAAGCCCAGTTTCCTTGAGCTTTCCTAGTCCTTCTTAATCTTGGTGCCTTCCCTCTGAGATTACCCCTAACTTATTCCCATCTATATCCTGTTAGATCATGGGCTACTCAGGAGCAGGTTGAATTTTTTTTACCTTTCTTTGTAACACTAGTGCTTGACACAATACCTGGCACACAGTAAGTGCTTTTATGTAAAATTTATGTCACATTGCTTACTGTCTCAGGAAAAGGGGAGGAGAGGGAGAGTGCAAAAGAGAATATTTGGAACTCAAAATAATGTTTAAAATTGTATTTACATATAATTGGGGAAAAATAAAATAGTATTTAAAAGAATGCTCTTGTTAACTGACTAAGTGGGAAAAGGACAATCTACTCCAGATATTGAAGTTCTAAGACAATTTCCTTTTCATATAAAATAGACTTGTCTTTTTTTTTTAATTTGTTCTTTGAGCCTCATCTTATTCCTGTTCTTTGTGAAAAAACAATGGGATTGGAGTCTTTCATATATCATCCTTAGCACCTACCATGGGGTCTTGTATATAGAAGACAATTGAACTTTCAAACGACTAAACAAAAGAAACTATAATAGCTAAATGGGTGAAAAATATGTTTATTAAGTGCTTACTGTGTCCTAGGCACTGGGGTGGAATTTTTTTATTTTGGAAGGGGCAATAAAAAGTCTTTAGGCCCAGACTGTTTTGCTCAGGATGTCGCATCATCATTAGCATCCATGCCACTCATGCATGTCTTGATTCATTCTTCTTAATCAAATGGTTTTTGTTTGTTTGTTTCTTTAAATTAGGAATAACTTCCCTTAAATTTTGGAAAAAAGCCAGTAGTGGTCCTAGAGTCTTCAAATCCTGAGCAGGCTGAATTTTAAAGATAAAGAAACATTCACTAGCCTCGTGGATTGTTGGGATTTTTTTTTAATAAATCTGTAAATTAGAGGCACTGTGCCTCATTTTCCAGATCACTAATTGCATGAGAAACTTTCTGAATTTGTAGCAGATGCTTGTAACACCAACGGCTCACAGAGAAGGAAAAGGGGTGCTTTAATGTAGTCACTGTGAGAATGGACCATATGTTTTATCACTTGCCGTCACACTAAACCCGTTGCTGAGGACATGCTCTCCTTATTCTACACTTTCTAGGCGTATGTTCATGCAAACCCTGGGAGTTCCATGATTTGTGTCTTGGGGGAAATCATCTTCTCAAATAATCTTTCTGCATCATTGTAGGAATGTTCCAAAAAAAAAAAAAAGAGAGATTAAGAGAAATAATTTGGGATTATTCACAGGGACCAATGGGGAAAAGCTCAGAATCATCATGGACCTTGAATGAATTGACCAAGAAGTGGTCATTGTCCACAACACCAAAACTCCTAATGACATGTCTAAAGCATCTTATAATTGGGAGGTTCCATCAGAGATACTCAGACACTAAAGGAATGATAAATGTTGTAGGACAATGAAACCATGCCATTTTAGGATCAGAGAAACTGGAATTATTTACACCCAACAGTAGAAGACTGGAGGGGAGGAGAGAACTAAGAAACATGATAGATATCTTTAAGTCTTTGTAGGTAGGCATGAGAATATACATTTAGACTTATTCTCAACCAATAAGGGCAGCACTAGAGAGAGGGTAGAAATTCTAGAGACAGATTTCATCTTGATGTAGGGAATACATTTCTTACCTGTCCCAAAGGGAAATGAACTGTTGGAGGAGGTAGTGACTTCCCAGTGGGAGAGAGGAGGATCCTATAAGTTGAGGTTGGATAAATAGAATTGATTTTAACATTCTTGCCTTTAACTTTTGCCATCTTTTGTGCTAATATCTCATTTTTAAAAAATGGACCAACATGTGCATTTTTTACTTTTTTGCCATTTTCTAGGAACATTACCCCCATGAAAACTGAGGATTGATTGTACTTTGGGGATCCTAAAAAGACAAATGGTATCTAGCTACCATTTGTTTTGTTTTTTTTTAATTTTATAGTATTTTATTTGATCATTTCCATGCATTATTCATTAAAGACAAAGATCATTTTCTTTTCCTCCCCCTACTCCCACAGCCGACGCTTGATTCCACTGGGTATCACATGTGTTCTTGATTCGAACCCATTGCCATGTTGTTAATATTTGCATTAGAGTGTTCGTTTAGAGTCTCTCCTCTGTCATGTCCCTTCAACCTCTGTAGTCAGGCAGTTGCTTTTCCTCGGTGTTTCTACTCCCACAGTTTGTCCTCTGCTTATGGATAGTGTTTTTTCTCCTAGATCCCTGCAGATTGTTCAGGGACATTACACTGCCACTAATGGAGAAGTCCATCACCTTCGATTATACCACAGTGTATTAGTCTCTCTGTACAATGTTCTCCTGGTTCTGCTCCTCTCGCTCTGCATCACTTCCTGGAGGTCGTTCCAGTCTCCATGGAATTCCTCCACTTTATTATTCCTTTTAGCACAATAGTATTCCATCACCAACATATACCACAATTTGTTTAGCCATTCCCCAATTGAAGAGCATCCCCTCATTTTCCAATTTTTGGCCACCACAAAGAGCGCAGCTATGAATATTTTTGTACAAGTCTTTTTGTCCATTATCTCTTTGGGGTACAGTCCCAGCAGTGCTATGGCTGGATCAAAGGGTAGACATTCTTTTATCGCCCTTTGTGCATAGTTCCAAATTGCCCTCCAGAATGGTTGGATCAGTTCACATCTCCACCAGCAATGAATTAATGTCCCTACTTTGCCACATCCCCTCCAGCATTCATTACTTTCCATAGCTGTCATGCTAGCCAATCTGCTAGGTGTGAGGTGATACCTCAGAGTTGTTTTGATTTGCATCTCTCTGATTATAAGAGATGTAGAACACTTCTTCATGTGCTTATTAATAGTTTTGATTTCTTTATCTGAAAACTGCCTATCCATGTCCCTTGCCCATTTATCAATTGGGGAATGGCTTGATTTTTTGTACAATTGATTTAGCTCTTTATAAATTTGAGTAATTAAACCTTTGTCAGAGGTTTTTATGAAGATTTTTTTCCAATTTGTTGTTTTCCTTCTGATTTTAGTTACATTGGTTTTGTTTGTACAAAAACTTTTTAATTTGATGTAGTCGAAATTATTTATTTTACATTTTGTGATTCTTTCTATGTCTTGCTTGGTTTTAAAGTCTTTCCCTTCCCAAAGGTCTGACATGTATACTATTCTGTGTTTACCCAATTTACTTATGGTTTCCTTCTTTATGTTTAAGTCATTCACCCATTTTGAATTTATCTTGGTGTAGGGTGTGAGGTGTTGATCTATTCCTAGTCTCTCCCACACTGTCTTCCAATTTTCCCAGCAGTTTTTATCGAATAGTGGATTTTTGTCCCAAAAGCTGGGATCTTTGGGTTTATCGTATACTCTCTTGCTGAGGTCGCTTGCCCCCAGTCTATTCCACTGATCCTCCTTTCTGTCTCTTAGCCAGTACCAAATTATTTTGATGACTGCTGCTTTGTAATATAGTTTGAGGTCTGGGACTGCAAGGCCCCCCTCATTTGTGGTTTTTTTTTCATTATTTCCCTGGATATCCTTGATCTTTTGTTATTCCAAATGAACTTTGTTATGGTTTTTTCTAAATCAGTAAGGAAATTTTTTGGGAGTTCCATGGGTATGGCACTAAATAGATAAATAAGTTTGGGTAGGATGGTCATTTTTATTATATTGGCTTGTCCTATCCATGAGCAGTTAATGTTTTTCCAATTGCTCAAGTCTAGTTTTAGTTTTGTGGCGAGTGTTTTGTAGTTATGTTCATATAGATCCTGTGTTTGTCTCAGGAGATAGATTCCTAGGTATTTTATTTTGTCTAAGGTGATTTTGAATGGGATTTCTCTTTCTAGTTTTTGCTGCTGAGCTGTGTTGGAGATATATAGAAAAGCTGATGACTTATGTGGGTTTATTTTGTATCCTGCAACTTTGCTAAAGTTGTTGATTATTTCAATTAGCTTTTTGGTTAAATCTCTAGGATTCTTTAAGTAGACCATAATGTCACCTGCAAAGAGTGATAACTTGGTCTCCTCCTTGCCTATTTTGATGCCTTCAATTTCTTTTTCTTCTCTAATTGCTACTGCTAGTGTTTCTAGTACAATGTCAAATAATAGAGATGATAATGGGCATCCTTGTTTCACTCCTGATCTTATTGGGAATGCATATAGTTTATCCCCATTGCAGATGATGTTAGCTGATGGTTTTAGATATATACTGTTTATTATTTTTAGGAATGACCCTTCTATTCCTATGCTTTCTAGTGTTTTTAATAGGAATAGGTGTTGTATTTTATCAAAGGCTTTTTCTGCGTCTATTGAGATAATCATGTGGTTCTTGTTGGTTTGCTTGTTGATGTGGTCAATTATGTGGATGGTTTTCCTAATATTGAACCAGCCCTGCATCCCTGGTATAAATCCTACTTGATCATGGTGAATGATCCTTCTGATCACTTGCTGGAGTCTTTTTTGCTAGTATCCTATTTAAGATTTTTGCATCTATATTCATTAGGGAGATTGGCCTATAGTTTTCTTTCTCTGTTTTTAACCTGCCTGGTTTTGGAATCAGTACCATGTTTGTGTTGTAAAAGGAGTTTGGTAGAACTCCCTCTTTGCTTATTATGTCAAATAGTTTGTATAGTATTGGGATTAACTGTTCTCTGAATGTTTGATAGAATTCACTGGTGAATCCATCAGGCCCTGGGGATTTTTTCTTAGGAAGTTCTTTGATGGCCTGTTGGATTTCATTTTCTGATATGGGACTATTTAAGAATTCTATTTATTCTTCTGTTAGTCTAGGCAGTTTGTATTTTTGTACATATTCATCCATATCACTTAAATTGGTGTATTTATTGCCATATAATTGGGCAAAGTAATTTTTAATGATTGCCTTAATTTCCTCTTCATCAGAGGTGCTGTCCCCCTTTTCATCTCTGATGCTGTTAATTTGCTTTTCTTCCTTCCTTTTTTTAATTAGATTGACCAGTACTTTGTCTATTTTGTTTGTTTTTTCAAAGTACCAGCTTCTTGTCTTATTTATTAAATCAATAGTTCTATCACTTTTGATTTTATTAATTTCTCCCTTATTTTTTAGGATTTCTAGTTTGGTTTTCTGCTGGGGGTTTTTAATTTTGTCGCTTTCGAGTTTTTTTTATTTGCATTTCCAATTGATTGATCTCTGCTCTCCCTAGTTTGTTAATATATGTACTCAAGAATATGAATTTACCTCTGATTACCACTTTGGCTGCATCCCAAAAGGTTTGAAAGGATGTCTCACCATTGTCATTTTCCTCGATAAAATTATTGTTTCTATGATTTCTTCTCTAACTAAACGATTTTGGAGTATCATATTGTTTAGTTTCTAATTAGTTTTTGATTTGGTTTTCCATGTACCATTACTGATCATTATTTTTATTGCCTTGTGGTCTGAAAAGGCTGCATTTATTATTTCTGCTTTTCTGCATTTGTGTGCCATGTTTCTGTGACCTAATGTATGGTCAATCTTTGTGAATGTGCCATGTGGTGCTGAGAAGAAGGTGTATTCCTTTTTATCCCTATTTATTTTTCTCCATATGTCTATTAATTCTAATTTTTCTAGATTTCATTCATCTCTTTTACCTCTTTCTTATTTATTTTTTGGTTTGATTTATCTAAATTTGATAATGGTTGGTTCAAGTCTCCCACTAGTATGGTTTTACTGTCTATTTCTTCCTTCAATTCTCCTAGTTTCTCCATTAGAAATTTGGGTGCTATATTATTTGGTGCATACATGTTGATTAGTGATATTTCCTCATTATCTAAAGTCCCTTTTAACAAAATATAATTACCTTCCCTATCCCTTTTGATCAGGTCTATTTTTGCTTTGGCTTTATCAGATATCTTGATTGCCACTCCTGCCTTCTTTCTGTCAGTTGAGGCCCAGAAGGTCTTACTCCATCCTTTAATTTTGACCTTGTGGGTGTCTACCCACCTCATGTGTGTTTCTCGGAGACAACATATGGTAGGGTTTTGGATTCTAATCCATTCTTCTATTCTTCTACGTTTTGTGGGTGAGTTCATCCCATTCATGTTCAACGTTATGACTGTCACTTGTGGACTCCCTGGCATTTTGATATCCTTCCCTAATTCTAACCTTTCTTCTTCAGCTCTACCTTTTAGTCCAGTGATTTACTTTAAATCAGTCCCCCTTGTACTTCCCTTTCTACCCCCCCTCCCTTCTTATTCCCTCCCTTATTTTCCCCTGTAGTCTTTTTAAAATTCCCCCCCACCCTCTCCCTCCCTTGTACTGCTTCCCTCTCCACCAGTCTGTTTTTTACCCTTCTACTCTCCTATAGGGTGCAAATCTATTCTCTTCCCCCAACGGATTGGATTGTTCTTCCCTCTTTGGGTCAGTTTCAAAGTACATAAGAGTTGAGTATTTCCTATCTCCAACCTCTTTACCCTTCCAGTGTATCGATGTTCTCCCCCCTCCCACCATGAGCTTCTTTGTGACATATAAATTTACCCCCATTTGTTTCTTTTCCCATTTCTTTTAGTCATAACCACTTTTCTTTTTTAGCTTTAGTCATGTATATATATATATATATACATACACATGTATATGTATTTATGCATGCATATATCTATATACCTATTTATGTCTTGTCCTTTTATTCTATACAGTTTGTCACTGTTCCCTCTGAGTGTAGTTCTTCTAGCTGCTTAGGTGATAGCAACAGTTTTTAAGAGTTGCCAATGACCTCTTTTCTTATAGGGATACATATCATTTTAACTTTTTGAGTCTCTTAAAAATTTTGTTGTTGTTGTTGTTATTTTTCCCCTCTTTTTTAATTACCTTTTGATGATTCTCTTGAGTTCTGTGGTTGGACTTCAAATTTTCTGTTCAGGTCTGGTCTTTTATTTATGAATGCTTGGAACTCTTCTATTGTGTTAAATGACTATACTTTCCCCTGTAAGAATATAGTCAGATTTGGGGTATTTTATTCTTGGCTGTAGGCCTAGTTCCCTTGCTTTCCAGAATATCATATTCCATGCCTTTTGGTCCTTCAGTGTGGATGCAGACAGATCCTGTGTTATCCTCACTGTGTTTCCATGGTATCTGAATGGCTTCTTCTTGGCAGCTTGTAATACCTGTTCTTTCATCTGATTGTTTTTGAATTTGGCTATAACATTTCTTGGTGTTGTCAGTTGGGGATTAAATACAGGGGGTGATCTGTGGATTCTTTCAATCTCCACTTTCCCCTCTTGTTCTAAGATCTCGGGACAGTTTTCCTGGATAATTTCCTCTAGTATTATGTCCAGGCTTTTTCTTTTGTCGTGGTCTTCTGGTAGTCCAATTATTCTTAAATTGTCTCTTCTTGAACGATTTTCTAAATCATCTGTTTTGTGAATGAGATGCTTCACATTTTCCTCAATTTTTTCATTCTTTTTGTTTTGTTTTATAGTGTCCTGCTGCCTTGTGAGGTCACTTGATTCTAGTTGTTTTACTCTGGTTCTTAAAGATTGGATTTCATCTTTGGCTTTTTGGTCATTTTTTTCCTTCTGGTCTGAGTTTCTTTGAAGATCGTCTTTCATCCTCTTTATCTCGTCTTTCATCTCCTTTGCCTCATCTTTCATCTCCTTTGCCTCATTTTCCAGCTGGATGATTTTGGCTTTCAGGACACTATTTTCTTGTTTTAGTTCAAGTGCCTCTGTTTCCAGATGACTTATCTTAATTTTTAAGTTCTTTTCCCAATTGTCTACAGCCTCTCTTAGTTGTGTTTTGAGTTCTTCCACAGCCTGTATCCAATTTGCTGGGATTTCTGGTTTATCGTTTGCTGGTCTCTCCCCCTCTGTTCCATTTGGTGAGTAGTAGCTGTCTATTGTAGTTTTTTTCTTCTGTTTCTGTTGTTTGTTCAAATTCACCCCTTCTTTCCTCCCTGTATTTGTCTGTGCTCTTGTTCCTCTCAATTTTTTGTTTTTTTGGGGGACTTCTATTAGTCTCCCCTCTTGGAGCTTTAACAGAGGATCTCTTGGTGTAATCTCTGGGGGAGGGTTGTTGGGGGTTTGAGCTTTCCTGTCCTCTGGAGGCTTTTGATTGGCTTAAAGTCCAGCAGTCAATGAGGATGGATGGGGAGCCTGGGCTTCCCTGTGTTCTGGAGACTTTTGATGGGATTGAGTTCAGCTTAGTTGGGCTGGGTTTACTCTGAGTTTTAAACTTCCTGGATGGCTGGAGCAGATATGGAGGATCTCCAAAGCTCTGGCCAGGCTGCCAGGTCTATGCTCCTTCTAGGCTGTCAGGTCTATGCTCCTTCTAGGCTGCCATCTTGTCTTTGCCTCTAGGTTTCTGTTTTTTCAGAAGACCCTGATCTCTAAGGGGGGAGGGGTCGTGGCTTGCCTGGGCTCTGAGGGCTCCTGATGGGATTAAGTTCACCTGGTTTGGGCCGAATGAGCCCTGAGGCAAAAAGACTCCTCCTCCACAATCTGTGTTGAATGCCTGGAGACTGGCCCGGGTTACTTTCAAGGTAAGCTCTTCGGAGCAACCCCTTTGCCAGCCCTGAGTTTTCTGTCCTTTCAGTAGCTCTGAGGGCTCCTGATGGGATTGGGTTCAGCTGGTGCCCTAAAGCTTGGACCTCCCTTGAGACTCAGATGGGAGGACCCAGCCAGAGGGCTACAGGCTTCCCTCTTCTCTCTATGTTTCCCTGCTGTCTGTGTTGGGCGCCCCGGAGATTGGCTCAGATTGCTTTCAAGGTGAGACCTCAGAGCCCTGAGGTTCCTGCTGTTGCCATGGGCTCAGTACTCTGGGTTGGGGGGATGGGTCCTGGGACCTTCTTTCTGTCTACCCCTTAGATCCAAGTGATCTAGGGTTCTGGCTTTTGGGGTGCGGTACCTTTTGATCCAGGTCCAGGAGGAGGTTTCCCCAGGTCTATCCTGTTCAGCTTGAATTTCGGTGGACTAGGAGCACTCTGTTTGCGATTGGTAGGGAACGGTTTCCGAGGTCTGAACTTTTGCTGCTTCTACGCCGCCATCTTGACCGGAAGGCTCTACCTACCATTTGGACTCAGTGACCTCTGGAGTTCTTTCTGTCTCCTGAATTTTCTGAGAGATCATCTTTCAGCCTTTGGTGATGGAGTCAATAATGATAATAATAATGGTGCTGATAGTTAATGTTTATATAGCTTTTTAATTGGCAAATGTCTTATTTTACAGTGTCCCAACAATCCTAGTTC
This sequence comes from Monodelphis domestica, assembly GCF_027887165.1. Lineage (NCBI taxonomy): Eukaryota > Metazoa > Chordata > Mammalia > Didelphimorphia > Didelphidae > Monodelphis > Monodelphis domestica. Next base: position 64,866,475 of record NC_077233.1, on the reverse strand, counting down.
AGTTTTAAACTCAAAGATAAATTCACTAAGACTTTTGGGCATGTTGCATTATCTCATTTTGTCTTTCCAAAAACTCTGGGAGGTAGATTCTATTATTATCTATTATTTTTACAGATGAGAAAACTGAATCTGAGGAGTTTGCTTAAGATCACATGAAATAGCTACTATGTTTTGGAGGTTGGATCTGAACTCACATCTTCCTGACTTCAAGTCCAACAATCTATCTACTACACTACCTAGCTCCTCACTTTGTAGAATTTTAAACAATTAAATTGAAGATTGGGGACAAGGAAGCTAGATAGCTCAGTAGATAGAGAGCCAAGTCTGGAGATGGGAGGTCCTGGGTTCAAATGTAGCTTCAGACACTTACTAGCTATGATAGCCTGGGCAAGTCATTTTACCCCAATTGCCTAGTCCTTACTGCTCTTCTCCCTTGGAACTGATACTTAGTATTGATTCTAAAACAGAAGGCAAGAGTTTTTAAAAATAAAGAAAAAGAAAACAGAAAACTAGGGAGAGAAGTCCTCAATATTTTCCCCTCAGTGATTATCTACTTGAACTTCCTTCTTGACTTGGCCAAGAAGTAGTAGCTCTGTCTAAAAACTCTGTGAAGCAAGAATTAAGAAAAGGTTTTCTTAGGAGCCTTTTCTTCAAAGAAGTTAAGAAGGAAGGAAGGAAGGAAGGAAGGAAGGAAGGAAGGAAGGAAGGAAGGAAGGAAGGAAGGAAGGAAGGAAGGAAGGAAGGAAGGAAGGGAGGGAGGGAGGGAGGGAGGAAGGTAGGGAGGGAGGGAGGGAGGGAGGGATGGAGGGAGGAAAGGAAAGAAGGAGGGAGGGAAGAAAGGGAAAAAAGAAGGAAGGAAGGAGGGAGGGAGCAAAGGAAGGAGAGAGGGAGGGAAGAAAGGAAGGAAGAAGGGAAGGAGGGAGGAAGAGAAGGGAGGAAGAGAGAAAAAGAAAGAAAGAAAGAGAGAGAAAGAGAGAAAAAGAGAGAGAAAGAGAGAGAAAGAAGGGAGGAAGGAAAGGAAGAGAAAGAAAGAGTAAAGAGACAAAATCATTACTTCAATTCTGGGGGGAAATTGCTAAGCCCTTAAATAGAAAAAAAATTCTTTTAAAGAAGTCAGCAAATAATTTTGAACATTTTGAAATAATTTTTAAAAATATCTTAGGAGCCAAAGAAGAAGTTTATTAAAGAAATATGTTATTTGATGAATGGTCACAATTAATTATAGAATACTGGATATAATGGGAAACTGATGTGAACATCAGATGAAAACTATATCCTATCAATGAACTTTAATTGCCTACTGGTTTGTGCCTAATCCCTGATGAAATAATTGGTGGGAGAAGAACATGAGAGAGACATTTCATAGCAAGGCCAAATGAAAGCTAAGTTAACACCTCCTACAAGGAGACCTTTCTGGATTATTCCCTAGCTGTTAGTGTTCTTTCCTTTATCACTACCTTCCCACTCTGAAATTACTTTGTATTTACACCTTATATATTTTGTTAATACTTCTCTGTGTACAGTTATTTCCCCCAATAGAGTGTAAGCTCTTTAAAGGCAAGAATTGTTTCATGTTTGCCTTTTCTCCCCACCCCTGCCCAGTGTTCTGCTACTTAATGTTTTGAGGAAACTTTATAGGGCTATTATCTTGGGGGAGTCTGATAATTTCTTACCATCTCCAGACAGGCATTAGGAATTCATGAGATAGCCTTTAGCTTCTAGCTGCCCAGATATACATAAGATAGCACAGTGTATAGAGTAATGGACTTGGAGTCAGGAAGTACTGAGTTCAAAATGTGACCTCAGACATTTACTAGGTGTGTGACCCTAGGCAAGTCACTTCACCTTGTTTGCCTCAGTTTCCTCATCTGTAAAACAAGATGGAGAAGGAAATGGCAAAGCAATGTATTATCTTTGCTAAGAAAAATCCCAAATATGGTCATGAATAATCATACATGACAGAAATTACTGGACAATAACAACAGAGTAGATAATCTCTGATGTATGTATTCATGTAAACACATTTTTTTGCAAATATAGTTGAATTTTTACATCTAAATTAATGCTATCCCTTTTAACATAGTGACTGGAAGAGTATTATACTCAGTCCAATGATGCTATCTGTCATGTCACAGTCTCATAGAATATCATATTTAAAGGGACATTAAGGGATGATCTAAAAATGATGGATTAATAGAAAAATTAGAAAACTTTTATGATGCCGAGTGAAGTCAGCAAAATCATGGGGATAATATTTAACACCTCTATAATAATGTAAATGTAAACAATATTCAAAGGCAGCTAAACTCAGATTTATTTCCAAGGCCAACTTTGGACTGAGGGAATAGGTAGTGAAAATATTTTTTCTCCTCTTGGTAGGGAAGTGGGGGAATTAGGGAAGAAAAATGTTGCATGTGATCTCAGATATGGTCATTTTATCATTTGATTTTATTTGTTTGTTTTTATTACCTGGGAGGAAATAGTAAAAGATAAATCCAGAAATGACTAACATGTAAAAAGGGTGAGGCTTCCTGAACCCTCGAGAAGCCACAAGGTAGAAAGATAGAGGAAGGATAGAATTTTGGATACCGCGAGGGGCATGGCGGAGCCAAATTAAAGATATGAGGTGGCAGAAATGAGTCAGAAACCAGGCCTTATTGATTATATTGGAGCCACAGCAATACTCTGATCAGTGGACTACTCAGAAGGCTTATTCCATCCAAAGATCCAGATTCAGTACCACACAGGTCGAAGACATGATAGAGAAAAGAAAGTGCCTGGCTGAAGGCCAGGTCCCAGGTGAGAGAGATAGAGAAGGAAAAGAATTAAAGCAAGGACAGGCATCAGTGAGAGCTGAGATCCAAGAGAGGGGCGGAGATTGCTGTGGCTGCTTTTAATGTCTTTGATATGCAAATATACACAATATATCGGGATGATTATCATTGGTTAACAACAAGGTATAGGTATGGTTTATCTTAGCCAGGTGAGCACAAAGAAACCTGTTTTCCCGCCTCACCTGGGGAAAGCTGGGGTCAAGGGTCAGAGGTTTTCCTAGCCATGCGCAAGACTGAGCATGCTCTCTTCTAACCCACTCTGTACAGACTGTTTCCCTTGCCCATAGCTAGGGGTGGACTGCTACAAAGGGTATCAATAAAATGTGTTTTTTTTTCAATTAAGTAAAAGAGACATCAAGAACCTTAATAATGAGCTAATTGATAAATGAGACATTTCTGATAAATGAGACATGAGGCATTTCTCAAAGGCAGTGTGGTCATATGGAAAGATCACTGGATCTGTAATTGGAGAGCCTGGCTTTGAATCCAGATCCTGATCCTAACTAGTCATATGATCATGGGCAAGTCATATCCATTTTTCAATTTCTTTATCTGTTAGATGAGGCAGTTGAGATATATTATCTCTACTACATCATTGATTTCTGGGTCACCCAGAATTTATTCATACCTAAAGTATTATTGTTGTATGGATGCTCTATTGGTTCAGCTCATTTGTGAGCTTTCTCCTTTGTTTGTGATGCCATTTCAAACCAAGCACCTTATCTTCTCCCACCCTACTTCTCAAGCTTGACATCGTCACATTGTCTCTGAAATGACTTTTGGCAGTAGGCAAAAATGATGTCCAGCTTCAAAGGACAAAGATTTTTGTTCTTTGGAAACAACCTTTTGAATATGCTACAAACTCTGAAGACAGTTCCCAAAGAGCAATACAGATGTGCCTTAATAATAGTAACTTCCTAGAGTGCTGGCATTTGAAGGCTGAAAAAGATACCAGTGGGTAGAAATAAGTAGAGTAGTTGGAACCCTACAAACAGAGGAGGACACAAGCAAAGGCAAGGATAGAGAGGAGGGCAGGATGAATTTGAAAAAGGAATAATCAGGGCAGTTAGGTAGCATGGTTAATAGAGTGCTGGGCCCGGAGTCAGGAGGACCTGAGTTCAAATTTGACCCCAGACACTTCCTACTTGTGTGATCCTGGGCAGGGCACTTAACTTCAATTGCCTAGCTCTTGTCATTCTTCTATCTTATAACTGATACTAAGACAGAAGGTAAGGGTTTAAAAAAATGAATAATTGAGTTTGGCTAGAGTAGAGAAGAAATGTAGCATGAATTATGTGGGAGGAAAGGCTTTGGGATAAGTGTATAGCCTCCCAAGGAAACTACTTTGAAGGGCATCATACTCATTCTCCTGAATAAGTTTTAGTCTGTCTGTGGGGAAGAAAAACAGTCTTATTACCATATTGCCACATCTCATATATATCTGGCACTATTTATTCACAGCATTTGGAAATTGGAAAACTAGATCTCTCCCCACCTGGTAACTGAGTCAGAAATGGTATGAGCAGTTTGGCCAAATTTAGAGACCAAAACTGAAGTGACAAACATGCAGAATTTCTGGTGGGAGCTGGGCTGATGTTGAATCATTCAACATCTTAATATGCCCTTAAAAAATCTATTACAGTGTTCTGATACTTACTGGTATAGGACAATATGTAGGTGATATAATAAATATTAATTGTTTATGTAATTTTTTTGTATTTGGGAAGCACTTTATACTCATGCTTAATATTCCTTTTAACATCTTTTTGGGAATGTTAGTATTACCTTTGATGTATGTTCTAAAATAATTTTTAATTATGGCAGGCTTTATGATTAAGTAATAGTAATATCAACATATTTATAAAATGTTTAAGATTTCCAAAGCGCTTTTCTCATAACAGCCTTGCAAGATTCAATTAATCCCCATTTTCCATATGAGAACCCTGAGACACCGAGAAGGAATAATTTGTCCACAGTCACACAGCTAGTAAATACTAAAGCCAGGACTTAAATCTAGTCCTTCTGGCTCCAAAACCAATATTCTACAATGCAAGTAAGACATTATACTGGATACAGACTACCAGCATGGAATGTAGGGAAATCAGCCTTGAACCAGAAGTATGAATGGCATGTTATAAGTTACATGATAACTGTAACCGTAACCATAGAACAGATAGATGGATGAAATGAAGGTGCTATATCCAACCATTGATAAAATGATGAAGGAGATATAGGAATTGGAACTTGCATCTAGGAAGATTAAGAGTCAGAGTACATAAAAATATTCTAACAATTCAAGCTGTCCAAAAGTGTAATGGGCGTCATGACCCAGGAGGTAGTGGGCTTTCCTATTTGGACATCCTTAACCAAATGCTAAATGATCACTTAATAGGGGATTCTTGTGTGACTGTGAATCATTGGATCATAGATTTAGTGCAAGATGGCACCTTGAATGTCATCAAGTCCCAACCCTCTTATTTTGTAGATGTCTTAGGAAATGGAGATTCCAAGGAGATAAATGACCTGCCCAAAGTCATATGGACAGAAATGTGAAAGCCTGGACATGAACCCTTTAACCCTAAAGCTCCTTCCACTGTACTATGAGTTGGATTAGATGACTTTTGAGGGCTTTTGAGCACTCTGTGTTTGGATTTTTTTTATTCTATTCATGTACTAGTTTATTTGGAATGTGATTAGACTGAAGATATGATCATGAATGAAGGTTGTAGGAGTGATGGATGGGATCTCTGGGCTATGTAAACTTAATGATATCAAGGACTCTCTACTAGTCATGCAGATTTGGAAACTTCAAGTAGGAAAAAAAAAGCAGGACAGAAAAAATTATGGTGTTCCATTGGAGATAGGATATAGAGTCAACAGCACAGGATATTTGGTGTCAGAGGATGTGAATTTGAATTTGAATTCTAGTTCTTACTATCTGTGTGACTTTAGACAAGTCACCAAAACTCTAGAGAGCAGTTTTCTGCCAATTAGACTAAAGAATCTCTAAGATCTATTCCTGTTCAAATCAATGATCCTACCACCAACATATTGATTGTTTATTATTATGAATAACTTCCTGTGTGTCATTATTGGTAATAGAAAAACTAAAGGTTTGGAAAGGTGTGCTTAAGTCATCTTTGGATAAGCTAATCAATAGTGGAGAGCTTGGGTTAATGAGTTCCAAATAAATAAGTAGCAAGGATGGGGAAGAAGAGAAGATAGAAATAAAGAACCAGAATGAACCCAGGATATGCTCATTGAGAGGAGAGGTCAACCAGGGTCTGGTAGGTTGAGTGCTCATGATTTGAGAGCCTGTTTTTTTTAAAACCAGATTTAAATTCTACTTAATCAGTTAAGTAACCAGAATATAAGACCATAAGAACTAGTACCAGAATGCATCTTAGCAGTCACATCAGCCAACTCCAGTATTTTGCAGAACAAACTGGAACCTAGAAAAAGAAAAGGATTTATCTAACGGCCTAGGGGTCTGATAGGAAGAAGCAAGCTGATAGGAAGAACAAGCAAGACCCAGGTCTTTTTAAACTTTAAACTCTATGCTCTTTCCACTGATATCAGCACTAAGGCTAATTAGATAATCAAATTCATGCTATGTTGTAAATGACTAATAATGGCTTAATTTGCTACTCCCTCCCAAAGAACATTTGCATTTTAACAGGATTCTTTAATACCTTTACTTAAAAGAATGGTTTTCTCCTGGTGTAGAATAAGCTATAGTGAGAAGACCCTGGGAGGGTCATACCAGGGTCAGAGGACAGGTACAAGTGATGCCTTCATCTTGTACCACCTGGAGGGGGGGCCATCTACTTTACCTATAAGAAAAGTTGCTAGACTATCCAGGAACCTCCATTTCATAGATCTTGACCTGTGAAAAGTGACCCTAGAAACAGATAGAAGTTTTAGCACTAATGTATTTTGCAGCTACTTCTACATATGATTTAGAAGGACCCTTGGTTGAAACATATGGTTCTCCAGTTCTAGATTCATGATCCTATCTGTGACACCTAGAAATATACCTGCAACCACATGCATGGATGGAATTTGGCAACCAAAGATTAGTAGCAAATTAATTGAAGATCTGATAGACCACAAATGCTAGAATTTTAAGATTAATGGGGACCTTAGAAATTTACTCTCTCACTAACATTTTACAGATTAGAAAACTAAGACCCAGAGAAGGGATGTTGGCCACTTTGTGAGTTAAGGACAGATATAGTTCAGAGCTGCTAAAGGTCTTTGAAGGCATAAATTTGACCATTTCACTCTCTTGAGTATTCAGTGACTTCTCATCACCTTATTCTAGCTGGTGTTTAAGGCTCCATAGTCTTGTTTCCCAACTTCCTTTCCAGATACATTTCTCATTTTTTTTATAGGCTATCTATCTTCCAGCCAGATTGGTCTACTTGGTATTCTACAATCTTCACATTCCACCTCCATCCTCCATGTAATTGCATAGGTTATCTCCCATTCCCAAAGAATGCATTTTCTCCTTACCTCTACCTCTCAGAAATTTTTTTCTTTTAAGATTCAAGCTTGTGTACCACCTCTTCCCATGAAGCCTTTCCTAAGCTCACTGCCAGCCTACTCCCCACTCTTCCTACCTCCAATTACTTATATTCATTTACCTGTAAGCACATTGCATCCTCCAGTAGAAACACTGACTATTTCAGTTCTGTTTGGGAATCCCCAGCCTCTAGTACAATTCTTTGTACATAATTGCTTTATGAATATTTGTCAAATGATAACAGTAATGCTTTAGGTTCCATAATGCTCCATAAAGACCTCATTCACTTCCTAGCTCCTTATTTGATACAACAATTCAACAGGAAAAGCCAGAAGCTCTATAGGAAGCCATCAGTAGATAATCATCAAATTTAACTACTCATTCTTTTTAATTAAAATTTTAAATTATTTTTCCAATTAACAAGAATTTATTTCATCTTCCCCTTCAAGAAGAGGGGAAAAAATGAAAACCTTTGTAAAAGATGTCAAAAAAAATTTCCCAAATTGACTACATCCAAAAAATATGCCCTGTTCCATACCCTGAGCCAATCTCCATCATAGCTCAACCAGGAGGTGGATAACATTTTTACACACTGGTCCTCTAGAGTCATAGTTGGCCATGGTATTGATTAGAGATCTTAAATCTTTCAAAGTTATTCATTTAAAAATATTGTTGTTTTATAAAATTCCCTTTGTTTCTGCTTCCTTTGTATTGCATCAGTTCATTCAAGTCTTCCTGTGTTTCTTTGAAATTATCCCTTTTATCATTCTTAAAGCACAATAGTATCCCATTATAGTCTTATACCACATTTTGTTCTGCCATTCTTCAGTTGATGGACACCTCCTTAGTTTCCAGTTCTTTGCCCCTGCAAGAAGACATGATTGATTCTTTAGTACCTACCATCTCATGTAATGGAAAGACCATTGAACAAAAGAAAAAGGGAAAGAAAGTAAAAGAGAAATTATGCCAAATCAAACCTTGTACCCTAGCATTTTATTTTATTTTATTTTATTTTTTAGGGAGTTTGGCTTTCCTTGCCCTTGCTAGAAAAATCCATGTAAGCCCCAAGGGCAGAGCTTGTAAGGAACGGCACAATGTGATTTGAGGATGGGTGACCTTTTAAAGTTTCCTTCTGCTTCTGTTTATTCACCTGTAAAATGAGAAGAGTTATACTTAGACGCCTCCTAGGGATGTTCTGAGACTTGCTTAATTAATGTTGAAATTGCTTTGACAGATTCAGATGAAAGGAAGGAGCAGTAGAACTGCTAGGTGGCGATTTTACTGTTTGTTGTTTCATTTTTTTCTGCACATGCCCCCTGAGCCGGATGCGCCAGGCACCCTGTGGGTCACCTCCCTGATCTCGTGCTGTCTGAAGTCTCTAGGCTTGCTGAGTTGGTTGATTGGCTGGAGGCTTCGTATTTCAGCCTCCAGTTATTCTTGGCTTCACTTCCTTTCCCAATGAAGCTTGGAAGAATGAGTGGTAGAAGCTCCAGGGAATGTGGTAAGCTCCAAGGGAGCAAAAGAAACCTTCCACTCAAAGCTGTTGAAGCATAGCCTTTCAAGTCAGGGTGCTGGTGGAGGCAAGAGGAGAGTTTATACTCTCTTCTGGCTCCTGAGCTGCAGGGAATCAAGCCTTCTTGATGACTTGCCGTAGTCAAAGGGGCAGAAACTTGATGAAGAGAGGCACAACAAAGTTTTGAGTTGTTATCACAAAATGTTAAACATGGAAGTCTTTTATAAGCTCATTACATTTAGGTACATGGTATCACAAATGTAGAGTAGAAAGAGACCACGAAAATTCTCTGATTCCAAAGGAGCTAGCCTTCTTTCCATTGTACCATATTATCTATTAATTAACTGCTTAATTAATTTATCTGTCAATGTTTTTATCTTTGTTTTGTGAATTTAAAGAATACCAACAAAAAGAACATTTTCATATACAAAATAGGATGGAAAAGGAGGATTAAATGTGAAAACATGACTATCATATATAATTTGATTTTTAAAAGGATATAATAAACTCAGCATGTTCCTTTCAAAGCTGTCCTGATCATTTCCTTCTAAACTTCATGACAGGCATAGTTGGCATCTCATTGGTATGAAGCTAGTCTGACTGAGCACACAGGAAAGGGCTTCTTTGACTATGATAGATAGCAATTTTGCTTATTAAATCAAGTCCATGGACCCTCACAGGACAGATGGTATTAGAAAAGATCCTGAGCCCTCAAATTAGTGTCCTTTTCTTGGCAAGAAATGTGAAATTCCTACGTGTATAACCCAGTGGAATTGCTTGTCAGCTCCGGGACAGGGGAGCAAGTGGAGGGGAAGGGAAATCATGAATCATGTAACCATGGAAAAATATTGTAAATTTTGAAAAAATGTGAAATTCCTCTGGAATTTGGCAATAAGGGGGAAAAGTTATATATTTAAAAAATCTTAACCCAAGTGTGAACCAAATTTTCCTGACAATTTGGTCCATCACTAATATTATGTTTTGCTGTGGGCTATATGGTAACATTTCTGATTATTCTTCATTATTGATAGGACTCATCCCACCCTATTCCCTCCCACATATTTATTGTTGTTCACTTGTGTCCAACTCTTCATGACCTCATTTGAAGTTATCTTAGCAAAGATCCTGGGATGGTTTGCCATTCTTTTCCCAGTGAATTAAAAAAATGAGAAAACTGAGGCAAACAGGGTTAAAGAGACTGTCCCCAGGATCACACCACCAGTAAAATATTATTTGTTGTTTGGTCATATCAGTCATACCTGACTCAATGACTTCATTTGGGGTTTTCTTGGCAGAGACACTGTAATAGTTTTCTGTTTCCTTCTTTTTATAGATGAGTAAACTGAGATCAACAGGATTAAATGACTTGCTCTGGATCACACAGCTAGTTAAGTGTCTGAGGCCAGATTTGAACTCAGAAGATGTCTTTCTAACTCCATGCTTGGCACTCTGTGTACTACCTAAGTGCTTATCCCACATATATACCTCCCTGAAGAAATCCCCTGGGAGGTGATGGAAGAAGAGCATGACTCGTTGCCTTTGTACATTACTAGATGGAAGAAAGAGGCACTAGATCATAGGGGTTAGAAGTGGAAGGATCTTAGAGTGAGATCAGCCTGCTTCATTTAAAAAAAGAAGTGACTGAAATGTTAAATGACTTTCCTGAAGTCACACAGCTAGTAGAGCCAGCATTAGGCCTCAGGTCCTCTGCTTCCAAATTTTGTGCTTTTTCTAGTTCCCCCACTAGCCATGTATAAAATTATATTGCTTGATATTTGTTACCTCCACTTCCCGCCTATCCTTCTCCCTCCTGTTTTATAGAGGAAAGTGGGTGGCAGACCTAGAGTCAGACAGTCCTAAATTCAAAGCTGGCCTCAGAAACTGAATGTGCAATCCTGTATCAGCAACTTTACCTCTAACTGCCTCAGTTTCCTCCACTGTAAAACAGTGTAAAACCTTCTAAGGTTCTTGTGAAATTCAAATGATATAATAGGGAACTAGCTACATAAAGGCTGCATCACACAGACAAGTTGTGGAGACCTGGCATAAAACTCAGGCTCATAAATAGCTGTTACAAGGAAAAGGATAGTTTAGCAGATAGAAGACAGGGTTTGGATTGGAGTGGAGGGAGAAGAGCAAAGGAGGACCCCACATTCTTCAGACTGACTCTCACGTTAATTAGTTATGGTTTCCAAATTCCTATGCCTTGGCTCTTTGGAAAAAAAATGTACTTGGGAAGTCATAGTGGAAAAAACACTGGATTTGGAGTCAGAATCTGGGTTCAAATCCCAGCTCTTCCACTTTCTATTTCTGCCACCTTCAGTAAGTCCCTGGATCTCTCTGAGCCTCATATTTCTCTCTGTAAAAAGAGGGAGGAGATAAATCTTTGAGCCTCAGGTTCCTCTCTGTAAAATGACTTAGAGGAGTCTTTCCAGTTCTCTGTCTAAAATCCTTTGATCAGATATACAGTGTAGGATGGTGGCTTGTAAATTGAGATCAGCTAGAAAGCCCTGTGGGGATAACTTATACCTAAAAGTGGTAAATATGCCAGAATCTCATGGGGAATATACTCACTTAATGGAGCTGGGCTTGTTCACATAAGCCCAAAGGTCCCAGAAGGATCTTTTTTTGTGGTTGGTGTCTATTCTCTGGCTTTTCTCAACTCATTCTGTTTATTTATTCCAAATTCAAAACTGAAGTCAAAATACTGGCAGATATGTGGGTCTGCCCACTGGCCATTTTTGTCCCCCAAGATCAAACATTTGCCTCTCCCAGTCCCAGATTGATGTTCTGATATGGTTGGCTGGGCAAAAATATTTCCCCATATTCTCTCTCTCTCTTTTTTAAACCCTTACCTTTTGTCTTGGAGTCAACACTGTGTATTGGCTCCAAGGCAGGAGAGTGGTAAGGGCTAGGCAATGGGGGTCAAGTGACTTGCCCAGGGTCACACAGCTAGGAAGTGTCGGAGGTCAGATTTGAACCCAGGACCTCCCATCTCTAGTCCTGGCTCTCAATCCACTGAGCTACCCAGCTGCCCCTTCCCCACATTCTCTTAATAGAACCAAGCTAGTATGTCAAGAAGGGGGAAAAGCAGGGCTCCTTTAAAACAGGATGGCCCGTTATATTATGGTCCTGTGGTGACATGCTTTAAATGATTCCAACTTGGAATTTGTTTAGTCATGGAATAGTTTTTAGGAAATCTGGTAAAGCCAGGTGCCAATAATAAATGCTACCTTCATAATGCCATCTCCCACTGTTAGAGCCCAAAGAGATTGCTACTGGGAAGAGACTGGGCAGGGAATCAAGGCACTGAAATTCCAAACCTAAATCCATTGCTTATTAGCTGAATGACTTTAAGCAAGTCATTTCTCCATCTCTACCTCAGTTCCATCATGAGTGAAATGAGTATAATGGGATCATTGCCTCTTTTTATTTAACAAATGAGGAGACAGGCATAGAGAAGTTAAGTAAGTCTCCTGAAGTCATTCTTTTAAGTGGCAGAGATGATATCCAGATCTCTGGCCTTTGATTCCCAGTCTTCATCTGTAAAATGAGATTGTTGGACTCAGTGGTCTTTAAGGTCTCTAGCTCTGGGTCCAGTATTCTTTTTACTGTACTCTGTGCTCTAGCTCCTTCTGTTTTACAAATAAAGAAACTGAGGCTTAGTGAACTCAAGTGACTTTTCTCAATTCACACAAGTGGCCAAACCAGCTTGTAAACCCTATCTTCTGATACCAAATCAAACATTCTTTCCACAGGTCTGCCCTTCCACTGTCCAGTTTACTACACAAGGCTATTATTGCCAAGTGCAAATAAGATAATGCATGTGAGAGAGCTCTAGAAACCGCAAAATGCTCTAAGATGTGTGATATTAATATTAGTATTGCACTAAAAACCAACACTGCACAATTTAACACTTCATTACATGCTATCTTCTTCTCCAGCTGCTTCCTGTGTGTGAGTTTTGCTTTCCCAAACAAGAAGGTTAAACTTCTGGAGTGCAGGAAACATATGACAATGGCAATAAATATTTATTGATTCCTTTTACTCAACAGCCATGTAACCTTGGGCAAGTCATTCTCTCTGAGGCATGGTTTCCTCCTCTGGGCTCATTTTCATCCTTTGTTTTTCATTGTTTCTTCTTTTCTACCCTATCCTTGTTGCTAAGGTTATTTGAGGCTGATTAACCCAGTCACTCCACTTCTGAGCAGCTTAGCCCAGGATCTCTTAAGCTCTTCTCTGAACATATATAGTTTTTCTATTATTAGCCACAATAATAACGTTAATGATAATGACAAATAAATAAACTAGTTGGAGATAATAGGATTATTAATTTGATGCTGGAAAGGTCCCTGGAAATAATTTGTACAGGAATTCTTAACCTCTTTCATGTCATGGACCCCTTTGGCAGTCCAGTGAAACCTATTCTTCCCTTCTGAAGGGCAACTCTGCCTCCCTTAAATCTAATTCACATGCAAATCAAGACATCATCCCATGACATCATTATTTTTTGTTGGTTATTTTGCAATGAAGGATGAACAACAATTTTTTTTTCCTTCTGAGAATAATGTTTTTAAAGGCATAAACAAAAATGCATAGGATTACAAAGAAAAGGTTGTAAAATAAAGATGTAATTGTTTTCCCATCAAAGTTCATGGACGGACCTATTAAAATCTATGAGCCTCGGAAGTCTAAGGATCTCAAGTTAAGATCTAGGCCAGCCCCCTGATTTTCTAGATCATAGGATTGTTCAGATAGTGCTAAAAATACCCCAGACACCCTCATTTGAAAGACGGGGAAAACTGAGGTTTAAATGGGCTCCTTTATATTGTCCTCTTGCTCTAACTTCCTTACATTTATATCAATTTATTTTTCCTTATCTTGTATTTTTAACATTTTGTGTACCATTTGTCTCTCCTTGTAGGATATAAGCTCCATGAGACTGGGAGTCTATTTGTATCCTCATGCCTAGCATAGAGTAGGTACTTAATAAATGCTTGTTTCTGGATTGCTTGTTGGATTAAGTGACTCCCCCAAGGTCACGTAAGTACTGTAGCAAGTAGTTAAAACTGAATTGGAACCTGTTCTGATTCTAGATCCAGCTGACTTTCCACTATATACTTCTCTATCTGGAGCACTGACTTTCTCACTGGGCTGTCAGGAAGCTAAAATGAGACCTCATATATGACAGTGCTTTGTAGTGGCAAACTACCATATAGACATAGTTTGTTATTATTCATTCAATCAACAGATACTGAACTCTTTCTACATATAAGACAAAATGCTAGGCTAATTCTGACCTGTGAAGACATTCAAAATAAAAATAGAATGCAAAATTCTGGTGGTGTTCCCTTTTAAACTCTGGAATGGGTCTGAAGGTATTCTCTAGAACCCTTAGGAAATCATGAGAGGCGGGATATCACAGACAGCCAGGCAGCTCACTGCAGAAACCTGGGAATTGGACATTGTTCCTGCTCATGTTCATGGAGCACAGGCCTCCAGGCAATTATTTCAGTTGCAAACTGATTATTCTTAGATAATTTAATTGGTGTGTCATTCCTGATTTTATTAGGCACTAAGCATGCAGCACGTGGTCTTCTGGGAATGGCCACGTGTCGGCTTCGTTGTTCTAGAGTTGAAAAGGTTTGAATGTTTTCAAATTCTTTTATATCTTAAAGTTATTGAGCATTAAAAAAAAAGAATTGCTGCTGGCTCCATTGGACTGTTTTGTGTGTGCCTGTGGAGTCAGGGTTCATCTTTCTAAGCCGCCTAAATAATGAGGCTGACATAACACAGAATGGCTTTAGCAGGAGCAGAGGAGATAGACATGTCAAAAACCACTTTTCACTTTCTGGGTGGAATACACATTTTGACACAGAAATCAGCAAATGAGCAACTCAGGCCCTGCTATAGACATTCAACCTCCTGTTATTGTCTGAGAGAGGTTGGAATCCTTGTGGGAAGTTCTATGATAGATACCTGACACCTCCATTCATTAAGCATCTGTTGACTTCCCATCCAACTCAAGGTTGGGTCTATCATGGTGCCTTCCCAGTGTGCTTAGTGCCTATAGAAGAAGGTTTTTCATAAGTGGCTGTATTCATCCCATTCTTTGGAACAGAATGTGGAAGTGTAGACTTGGTCTTAAATGACTAAAAGATTAATTTAGCTTGGGTCTGCAGTTGGGTGTGATGGAAAGAGTCATTTTGGAATGAAATAACTGGGCAGCTAAGGGCAGGCTTCAAGTCAGGAAGACTCATTTCCCTAAGGTCAAATCTGGCATCAGACACTTATTTGATTTGTGACCCTGGGCAAGTGACTTAAACCTGTTTCCCTCTATTTCCTTGCCTGTAAAATGAGCTGGAAAAAGAAATGGCGAACCGCTCTGGGATCTTTGCCAAGAAAATCCCAAATGGGGTCAGGAAAAGTTAGACAGGACTGAAAACAACTGAACAACAATTCTAACAAATCTTGGGGGTGACAGGAAATTCAGAAGCCAGGAGTGGAATTCAGTTCTCCTTATCTCTGAACACTGAGTTCTCAAGTTCCTTCCACTTCATATTCTTAAGTTTCTTCCTCTATGGCCTCAGTATAGATTCAGTGGAAAGACCTTGGGGTCAAGTCCTAGTTTCTAGCTCAAGCACCACCTTCTACATGAATCCATTTTTGACTCTCTAAACCTCCCAAAGTCTGGTGCCCTTTCTTCCTAACTACTTGGTATTAATTCTCTTTATATATAAGTGTCTACTTAACCACTTGTTGTCTTCTTCATTAGAAAGGAAGCTCACTGAAAATAAGGATTATTTTATTTTTTCCATTGTTTCCCCAGTGCCTGTCATCTATTAGAAGCTTAATAAATGTTTGTGTATTGAGTAATAGGTTATTAACTGTGTGATTGTACATAACTCTTGGGTCCTCCTTTTAATTATATGTAAAATGGGGGTGGAGTGGTACAAACTTCTCTCTGAAATCCCTTTCAGTTTGAGATCTATGATCTTAAAACTAGGTAGTATCTGAAATTCCTCCCACGTCCAGATCTGATGACCTTTGTCTAGATGATCTCTTGATTCCTTCTAGCTATATCATTCTATACTTCTATAAGGTCCTGTTCTGTACTAATTAGCTGGTGACTATAGTCGAATCATTTCACCTTTCTAAGACACAGGTTTTTACCTGTAAATAGGGATGGTAATATTTATAGCATAGAATAGTGGAAAGATTACTAAGTTTAGTGATTTAAGACCTACCTGTGTTTTTTATTAGCTGTGTGAGCCTGGGTAAGTCTTTCAATTTCCCTCAGCATGAGTTTTCTCATCCATAAAATGGGTATAAGAGCACCTTCTTCATAGAGTTTCTATGAGGCTGGGGGCAGGTAGGTGGCTCAATGGATTAAGAGCCAAGATGAGAGACAGGAGGTCCTAGGTTCAAATGTGGCCTCAGACACTTCCTAGCTGTGTGACTCTGGGGGAGTCACGAATGCCCTGTTGTTTAGCCCTTACCACTCTGATACTTAGCATTGATTCTAAGATGGAAGGTAAGTGTTTTTATAAATAATAATAATTATTGTTTTATTTATTTAATTTTTTAATACATTTATATAATTTTATATAAAGTTTTAGTGTTTGCAAAGCACTCTACATGTATTATCTCACTGAATCCTCCTAATAATCCTGTATGTTATGTAGTTATCCCCATTTTACAGAGGAGAATACTAAGGCTTCAGAGATGAGAAATTACTAGCCCTGGGTCACACAGCTAGTAAGTGCCTGAACTCAGGACTTCCTGACTTCCAAACCAGTAATTGGGATCCCCATGTTGCCTAGCAACTTTTCAATTAAAGTGATGTATGTGAGATGCTTTACAATTCTTAAAATGCTATTTAAATGAGAAGTAGTATTAACAGGGGTGTGCTGGAGCCAACATTCCGTTGAGCCAAATGTTAAATTTTCATTGTGAGCATTTATGCCTCCAAAATCAGGGCTTGATTGTTTTGTTGATCATCTACACCAAGAAAGTGATGGAGAAAATGTTCATCATGCAGATTAATCCTAAAAGTATGTCCAGTGCACAGTTGTGTCCCCCCCACCCCCGTCCCCAGAGAGGGGGTTGTTAAACATTTACCAGGCTGCTGGGCATTCACGTGATTGACCACTTTGTAGAATATTTGGCAAGCTCCAATGAGAAAGTACACGGCAAATGTTTTGTAACCACTTATAGTTATTATCCCATGCTATTGCTGGCTTTTGTGGTTGGCGAGGACAGGGTGAGCAGTCCCTATCATTCTGTAGAATGCTCTTAAGGCTTTATAGACTCCTCTAAGGGAAACATTCGGAGTCTACTATGGATGAAACTCACCTGCTTTTTGAGGAATCGAATGAAGAGAAGCCAGGAAGCTTTATTGCTCTAGAGCAGGACCCTTTGATGATCTCAGTGATTGCTTGCAGGGTTAGGTTTGTAGGGGAGTGAAGAAGGATGTCCTAACTCTGGTGCTGCTGTCTCCTGCCTATTTTCCTCCACTGACCCCCCTTATGCTTTCTCCCTTCCTCCCTGGAGGAGAGTAGCTGTTAAGCATCAATCTGTCACGGCCCACGCTAATAAAATCCATCATCAAGACAGCACTCTTGCCAGCCTGCTCCTTGGCTGTGGCACTACTGAATACTAATAGCTCCGGTTTCTATAGCTCTTTACCATTTACAAAACACTTGCCTCCCGCCACATTGACCCAGCAAGGTAGGTTGTGCAAATTTTATTATCCCCATTTCACAGATGAGGAAATTGCACTCAGAGAGGTTAAATGATTTATCCAAGGTCACCCAGACCTAGATAATTGGATGGCAAAAACCAAGGCTTTCTTTCTCCTATCACATAACACCTGTCCAAAAGCTTAGGAACTGACAAAGTTTATCACTTGGCTGGGCATGAGCTGGCATAAGCTATTCCACAGAATGACCTGGGATTCAATCACATGGATTGACATGACTATATATATAAATATATATATATGTATTAATGTATCAATAAATATATATTAAAGATATATAATATTATATCTATTATATATTAATAAATATATTTAAATATATAATATATATTATATTAATAAATATATTCAAAGATATAACATAATAAATATTATAGAAATAAATATATTTAAAGATTTAACATAATAAATATATTAATAAATATATTTAAAGATATAACATAATAAATATTATAGAAATAAATATATTTAAAGATTTAACATAATAAATATATTAATAAATATATTTAAAGATTTAACATAATAAATATATTAATAAATATATTTAAAGATATAACATAATAAATAGTATATATTAATAAATATATTTAAAATCCATAATAAGTAGTATATATTAATAAGCATATAATAGGATAAATATATATAATTTTATGTATAAATAATATATGTATATATAATGTTTGGGTGGGGATTTATTAATATTATTTTATGTTCACAACAAACAGAAACAATTACCAAGAATTGGTTTGTCATAGAAGATAGTTTTCTAGCTTCAAAATCAGAAAGGCCTCTATTCAAGTCTTCCTTCTTATATGAATTGGTTGTATAATCCTGGGCAAATTATTTAATATCTCATTGCCCTGGGCTACTCTCTAAGTTGCAGGGAAGGACTCCATTGATTGAGGGACTTTCTTCATTTAGAATTTCCATAAAACAGTGAAATCATAGATATGGCCCCCAAATACTCATTGTTTGTAATCTAAGTAATATATGCATGCATTCTGCTTTATACTTCTGAAAGAGCCTCATGTTATGTCATTTGGGTCTTATAACAACCACTTGAGGCCATTAGATTAGGAATTAGGAGACCCTTTTGACATGTGAGAAAACTGAGTCATGATAGAAGCAATAGCTTCTTTACAGGAAAAAAATTACGTGATCAAAGTAATGACTATCATTTATATCAGTAAACCTTATGAATATTATCTCATTTGCTCCTCACAATTACCCTGGAGGTCATTTCTCCATTTTATACATGAAAAATCTTGAGAAAGACAGGTGAAGTGACATGCCTAAGTCTCTGAAGCTGGATTTGAACTCTGGTTTTCCTGGCTCCAGGTCTAGCACTGGATCACCTAGTTTTCTGTGACAAACATGTTTTGAGATTTTTCCAAACTAAGGCAGTGGGGTGGAATAAAAGTAAAAGAACATGGTTTAGTTAATCAGTGGGGTTAAAAATAAATCACAGAATCAGACAATTGGGAGGAAATTCTTTCCTGAGGTATATTTAAAAAAAAAAAATCTATCTTCGGGTGACTTCTGCACATCAGCCCTTTGTCTGACCTAGAGAACGATACAGAGCAACTCCATTCCCTTTAGCACATGCCAGTTACCACTCCTCTTTGGCTTTCTCTTCTTCAGGTTAAACAATGCTAGTTAGTGGGACCAGAATTTAAGAATACCTTAAAAGGAGCCAGCAAAAATGAAGTATCAGTGAATGTTTCTGGCCCTTCTGGTGTTAACCACCCTGCAATATACCACGGTTCTGGAGCTCGCACTGCCCTGACCGGCCTTCTCTGGACACACTCCAGTTATTCCTACTCACCCTCAAAATTTGGTGCCAAGAATTAGAGATGGTACACCAGCTGTGGTCTGATCAGTTCAGAGCGTGATGGAATTCTTACCTTTCCTGGCTTAGATCTTATGCTTTATGATGAATACATGACTGAAAGCCTTACTCCATCTAGGGTTAAAAACAGGGGGAATGTCAACAGACTGAAGGGAAGTAAGATCCCTCTCAAGGAAAACCCCTCCCCTCTTACTTCCTCTGTCTGATTTGTCTTCCCATAACTCATGGGGGTCTCTCCAGATGGAATCCTGTTGGATGTGCCATGACCCATTGCTCTCCCCTCCTTGCTGGGCTTGGGCAAGTCACAAGGATTTTCAGGGATGATGGAATCTTAAGATTTCCACAATTCAGTCCTTCCAGCTCTGACTAGAAAACAAATCTCCAGAAGCCTTCTGGTAGCAGAGATCTATGAGGCATAGCATTGCTCGATGCTCCCCCAGTTTCCCATCCCCCCTTCCCCAAAATAACAACCTCCTCTTCTGTTTCTCCTGCTTCCCATCCCTTCAGGCTCAGAGGCAACCAGACTCTCTGTCTATGGCAGACAAATATTCCCATAAAAAAAGGGGGATAGAAAGAATAAGTGGGGGATACCTGTGCTCTCCGTTCCTTTTAAACTGTCTACTTAATTCCTTTTAATTCTCCCCTGGGATTTTTAAAAATCCTGGGTTAGAGGGTCCAAGTCATAATTCTATTTCCCCAGATTTTCCTGCAGTGATGTTGGCATTAAAAACCTTGAGTTCCTGGGGAACAGAATTGGGGTTTTGTTTTTCAGAAATGTTTCTTCTCCTTATTCTAATGAAGCAAGGCAAGTAAGAACTAACTGAGTCCTGTGGAGGAAAGACCATGGTTAGTTTCTCTTCTTGGGGGGAGGGAGGGAGATAGAGACAGACAGACAGACAGAGACAGACAGACAGACAGACAGAGAGACATACAGACAGACTGACAGACAGACAGACAGAGTCTGTTTCACAACTATTTCCCCACCCCCTACCCCATTGGTAAACCTAGGCCTTCAGTGACTGGCACCCCTTTAAATTCCAAGCTACCATCACTTTTCCTTGTGAAAAGACTACATGTTTTCCTTCATCTTACTTCTTTGCCTGCTCCAATAGCACACCAACCTCTTAGGTTTTAAAGGAGATTTAGTATGAAACATTACAATGGGAACCATTAAATTAACATCACCATTTTTAAAAGTTCTTAAGAGTTTACTCCTGGTCCTCTACCAGTTATATGGCACATGCAACTTTTTTTCTTTAGCTCTCTCCCACCTAGGATTCTTTTTCTAGGTCTGGGCCTTGATTTTTAAAAATTCATAATCTTAATAGCCATCAAGAAAACAATCAAATTACTATAAAATAAGGATTGGCCTCCCATAAAACATATAACATTAATTAAGTAGAAATTAATGAATGAACTAACAATAAATGAGCTAAAAATGCTCTTTTGGTTCTATGTTCCCTTCCTTGTCTGTCTCTAACTGACATTTATTTTCCTTCCTTCCTTCCTTCCTTCCTTCCTTCCTTCCTTCCTTCCTTCCTTCCTTCCTTCCTTCCTTCCTTCCTTCCTTCCTTCCTTCCTATCACTGAGAACTCAACTTACTTTACTTTGAAAAAACATTCATTATTTCCCTTAATGCTTTTCTTTTATTTATCATTTTTGGTAGCATCATAATATTCCATTACATTGATAGAACATACTTTATATAGACATTTTCAATTGTTGGATGTATAAACTGTTTTCAATTTTCTTGCTATTACAACTAGAACAGCTATGAATATTTTGGGGCAGTTATGTCATTTTAAAATTTTATGATATTCTGGGGACAAGATTCTAGCAAAAGGATTATTGTACTAAAAAGTATTATCAATTTGATGACTCACTGCATATTTAGTTCTTGATTTTAGCTCCTTTCTAGTTCTGTATCATGGATTTGGCCAACCTTAGCTAATGTGACCCTTCTAGAATTTGCTTGCTCATGTACCATATGCCTATTCAGATTTCAGGGAATGAGTAAAGGACTGCAAGGTTAGAAATGGGGTGGATGTTCTCTTGATTTTCCTAAAAGGAAGGTGAGTAGAATCTGCAAACTATGAACTAATGAGCTTGACTTTTATTAAGGAGTTGGTTGGTTCAAGAATTTCTAGAAAAAGAAACAGGAACTCCAAAGTTTAAAAACAGCTCATGCCAAACAATATCATTTTCTTGTATGATAGAACTATTACATAAATAAGGTTTACTTATATTTAATTTTCTTTAAAAAAAACTTTATTAGAAGCTTTAAAACTATATTACAATTGTTTCCCAGTCTTTGCCTCCTACCAGCTAACATTGGATTTACTGGGAAGTCCCCTTCCTCATTACTGAGAGGAAAAAAAGTATATTTCATCATCTATCCAGTAGGACCAAGATTGATTATTGCATCTAGGAAAGCCTTGCAGGGGAATTAGAAGGCATATTTATCACAGCTGCTGCTGACATAAAAGTAGGGGTGATAGTTAACACATTGGATGACAGAATCAAAATCCAAAAGGTCTTTCCAGATTAGAACATTGACTGAGTATAACAAGATGAAATTTATTTGGAAACAATATAAAATTTCATGCTTGGGTTCAAAAAATCATTTTTAAGTCCAAAAAAGATCTGAGAATTTAAATAGATTTTGTCCATGTTTACATGATTCATTTTCTTTTCCTCCCTTCTTTTCTCCCCCCTCCTAGAGCTGACAAGTAATTCCACTGGGTTGTACAAATGTTATCACTTAATACCTATTTATATATTATTCATTTTTGCTATAGAGCAATTTTTTAAGCCTAAACCCCCAAATCACACACCCATATATACATGTGATAAGTGATGTCATATGTTCTTCTTTTGTATTTCTACTCCCATAGTTCTTTCTCTCAAAGTGGAAAACATTCTTTCCCATAAATCTTTCAGGAGTGTCCTGGCTTGTTGCATTGCAACTAGTTGCAAATTCCATTACATTGAATTGTTCCATAATGTTTTACTTTCTGTGTACAGTGTTCTCCTGGCTCTGCTCATTTCACTCTGCATCAGTTCATTGAGGTTTTCCCAGTTCATATAGAAATCAGATTGTATTCTTAATCTGAAACAACTATATGATATATCACAATGTTTTTAAAGATCTGGAGGCTATAATCCCTTCTGTTATTATATTTTCCCTATTGGCTTATCTGCTTACATTCAAGGTAATTAACTGAGTTTTCTTTCTCTGAGATCTTTGCAAATTTCAGTCTTTTTTAGTTTTTTTGTTTGTTTGTTTATTTTCTGCTATTGATCACTTTTTAACTTCTCCTTTGATTTCAGTTTTTCTTGGGACTAGATCTCAAAACTGTCTTTACTTCCTCCTATGCTGAGCAATTTATGTTTCACTGGGTACAGTTGGTTGCCCCCAGTGACTTCTAGGGCAAGAGAACCGGTCCCAGCAGGATGCTGGATTCTTTCTACAAAGCTTAGTAGAATACCACACAGCTTCTCAATCCTTGCACACATGTCCTGCCACCGTTCTCTCTGATCCTCAGTTTCCTGACTGAATTCACTTGCATCTCAAAACACTGCCATACTGCTGCTTCAGCCAGACCAATATTTTGGTTTGTTCTAGAAAGAGGAAGAGAGAGTGGTAGAGTTGTTTTCTTTGTAAGCTCATGAGTTGTCTTATGTAAAACTGTCAGTGAGGGAGTTATGGTTCAGGGGTTAGCATTCTCTATTAGTTATTTCACTTATTACCTTATTAGGGTAGTTGGTGTCTTAGAGTATGGAGATAGCTGAAACCTTATCTCTTGTGTTCTTATTTTGGAGAGGTTTGAGAAGTCATGAAAATGAGAATATGTTTTGTCTTCCAGTACATTGGTCACATGACCCAGAAGTCATCAACCATATAATATGGCAGCCAAGAAATCTAATACATGTATTAAGTTGCTTTATGAAACATGTAGCATCTAGATCAAAAGAGATGGTTTTGTTCAGTTGTATCCAACTCTTTGTAACCCCATTTGGAGTTTTCTTGGCAAAGATATTGGAGTAGTTTCTCATTACCTTCTTCAGTTCATTTTACAGATGAGGGAACTGAGGCAGAGTTAAGTGACTTCCCCAGTAAGTATCTGAAACCAGATCTGAACTCACAAAGATGAGTCTTCCTGACTCCAGGTGTTACACTATATTCTATGCTACCTAACTACCCCTAGAGAGATGACAATCAGTTGTTTTCTGTACTAGTTAGGCCACCTCTAGAGAATCATGGTTAGTTGTAAGGACGATAGTCTAGAAATAACATTAATAATGACTTTAGAAAGTCAGCTAGTCTATTAAGAAGTGTCTGTAAACAGGCAATTGGCAAAGTTGAAAGGCCTTGACATCATACCATATGAGAAGCATTTGAATGAACAGGTGATACTTATCCTGGGAAAGAGAAGATGTATTGGAAGGGCTATCTTGAGGGATTAAACTTGTCCTGATTGGCTTCAGAGGACATAAGTAGGAGCAGCAGGTGATGTTCTAAAGACATATATTTTGCCTGGTTGTAATAAAAAAAAAATCCATCAATCCTTATACACAGGGGTTCTTTTGTGTTCTTTAAAAAATATTGTGATACCTGCATTTCACTATCAGTTTTAACCAATAATAATTACATACTGTAAACTAGTTGATAATGCATTAAACTTTTACTAAGTACCAGTAACTGTCCTAAGTGCTACAGATAGAAGAATAAAGGTTTGGGGTGGTGGGAGATAGTCCCTGGTTTCATGAAGCTCAAAGTCTACTGGGGTAAACAATATGCAAATAACTGTACAAGCATGCTCTGTATAGGCTAAATTAATGAGGGATTAAGAGGGATCTGGAAGGTTTTGCTTTGTAATCTTATGCTTTTGTTTTATCTATTTAAAAACATTATTCTGAGAGGTGGCCCATAGGTTTCATTGGACTATCCAAGTGGGCCAGGACCCACAAGAATGGATAAAGATTCTAGAACTTAGAGTCATCCAGTAATAAAATGGGCTGTCTCAGGAGGTAGTGGGGCTCCCCATTACTAGCAGTCTCCTAAGAAAGATTAGATGGTATTGATTATGGGACAAGGGAGGTACTGGCTCAGAACCATCCAGCATGGTGTTCCTGAATCAAAGAAGATATTATGTTTTATGATCAAAGCAGAATTTCAGGAGCTCAAAAGAAACACAAAATCCACAAATTTAGACATCACCATCCCAAAAGTTCATACTGGCTATTTGCACCTAATTTACGGTAGAGTCTTCCAAGATTGTTTTGGTATAAGAAGTCACAAGTACGCAGAACATTGACCTCTACATCATGATGTCATTTTTGGTCCTCTGGGTACAAAGGATAACTAGATGGCTATTTTTTAGTTATCTTGTAGAGGGAATTCTTTTAGACTAGTTGGCCACTAACTTCTCTTTCCACTCAGTTATTCTGTGATTCTGTGACTAAGGTTGCTTTTTCTATATACTGGGATCCATTGGGGGTTGGCCAATGTAGTTGCCCTTATTTTATGGCTAATTCCCTAGAGAAACTTCCTCTCTGAGGATAAATAGTAGAAATTCTAGAGGGAGAGATATGGATTGGACTTTCTAAACTATATATGTGATTTTGTGGTTGTGTGTAGGGAATTATTGAGGATCATTGAATATGAGTGTCATCCCCATTTGGCAGTTCACCAGATTAAAATTTGCATTGTGGGAGTCCATCAGCTGTGTGTCGTTGAAACCAAATCTAGTTTCAAGGTTATCTTTGCTATACAAAACCCAAGAGCTGGATTTGTGCCTAGGAGTAGCAGCCGTGTGTGTGTGTGTGTGTGTGTGTGTGTGTGTGTGTGTGTGTGTGTTGGCAAAAATATTACTTGCTATAGTTAACTTCAACCTACTACTAAGACTATAAAATTTTAAATCCTCATAATTTTCCTTCTATGCTCATCTCTGTGGTGGTGTCCCTTTACTTGGCTTCAGAGAAATTCTAGCATGTAAATGCTTGATTAAAATAATGTATATGTCACAGGAAGGGTGGTATTGCACTGAATGATATGCAGTAGTTACCACTCTCTTCTCAGGACAATAAACACAGTAGGACATGGAAAGATTTTCAGATACCCTGAGCCAAGCCCTACAGGCAAAGCAAGCCAAATAAGAAATGGTTTCTACCTTTGAGAAGCCAGCAATTTAATTGGGCAGGTAGGACATAAATACATGCAATTTAAAAAATAATAATGTAAGAAATATAGATCACAGTATTTATTATTAATAAATGAAATTTATATTCCATTTCCAAGTACTTTAAGTAGGGACTAAATTCATCCTTTCATTGGTATAGGGAACTCCCAGATGAGGAAATTCTCTCTACCAATGCAGGTCTTTGTATCTTATAGTCTTAGAAAGTTGCCCAGGACACTAAGAATCTAAGTAACTTGTCCAGTTACACAGCCAGTGTATGCCAGAGGTAGGGCCTGAACCTACACCTTCCTATGAATCTATCTAGTACCACCATGTAGCCTTTAAACAAATTGATTGAAGTTTTACAATAACCTTTTGAGGTGAGTACTGGGGGTATTATCCCCATATTATAGATAAAGGAAACTGTAAGGCATTCCTTCTACAACCACAAAGGTAGAAAAGTGTACTAGTCACTTCCTCTTACACCAAATTAGCAAGATAAAATAAAATAAAACATTTCCCTGTGTTAAGATTGGAGACAGAGAAAGGACTACATCTGGGTATTTGTGATTATTACCCCATGCTGACATGTACAGGTCTCATTTAGAAGATGGTCCTCAGCATTAATCTCTTTTTTGTGTTCTATGCTTCATTCTAGAACCCTGTTAGGACACTGATCCTGCCTAAGGCCCTAACCACTTCTCAGGGGGGCTAAAATGCTGCACACAGTCACCCAACAATAAGCTGGAATTGGGGGTGTGGGGAGACATGAAGTTTCAGACATTCCCAGCTGCTGCTTAATCACTGACTCATTCTCTACTCCCCTTTATTTTAGCCATCATTACTCACAATGAGGAAACCTCTCTTTACCCCTTTGTTCCCTCCTCTTCTGATGATAATTTAGATAAATTTATCTGTTTTCATGATACAGCCTTCCTGCAGAATATAAGCTCCTTGAGGGCAGAGATTATTTTTCCTTTTGTTCATTCACCTGGAGCCCTGCCACAGTGCCTTACAAAGATAATAAAATGCATGTTAGATTGAGATTAGATTGCTAAGGAAATAGAAAACATGTAGAGGGACGGGAGACTCAGTGATATATATTGTCCCAGTGGTGATTTATTAACCTCCAGAATGGAGTTCAGGAGGAGAGCAGAGTTTTATTTGAGAAGAAGCTCACAGTAGCTGGCTAGCTAGGAGATTTTCTTTCTTCTTTGACTCTCTGTTTCCAGCTCGTGTGCTATGATTGATACAGCTCCTCATTATCTCTGCCATTTCATTCCCCTCTTCCTGGGGACTTCAGCCAGCTGCGGGGATCCATCTGGAACAGGCACCTGCTAATCTCGCTCTTTCATCCCTCCCTCCTTCTGTTTCTCCCTCCACCCTTCACTCTTCACCTCAGAAACTGGGAATCTGTCTCACATCAACGACCATAACGCTTTTTGTTTTATTTTTAACCTGGGACAAAGAAGTTTCAGTATTTGAAATTTGCAAAATGAGTGTGTGTGTGTGTGTGTGTGTGTGTGTGTGTGTGTCTTTGCGAGGTTCAACTGTCAATTTTTGCTGACTTGCCATTTTGCATCTGATCAAAATGTGGGGGTCTTGTCTTCTCAGAACCAGGCCTGGATCATTGGCTAGCCACCTAGGGAGAGTGTTTTAAAGTCCACACATCAGAGCCTGCTGGTGCTGTTCACATGTCTCAGACTGATCCCTAGGACTCCCTATCAGCAGATCCATAGGTCTGCTACAAAAGCAGCTACAACCAGCCTGGGCTCTTCCTTTTGTAAGATAGGATTCACAATGTCTTCCTCATTTTCCCATGACCCAAACTTGCCACAGATAGCTAGGGAAGATTATTGTCATAGAAACTTAGAGTCAATTAATGAACTCCTTGGTGAGGAAATTACTTCTACCAATGCAGGTAGGCACTAAATTGGCTTTGGAAGTCATCTAGTTTAACCTGCTACTAAAGCATGAAACCCCTGTACAAGATCCCTGAGAAATAGTCACATAGCCTACACTTGAAGAATTGGGAACTTACAACCTTCCTAGACATTCTGTTTCTGTTAGGGGCAGCTTAACTGTATTGTCATATTTACAATTTTACAATGAGCTAAAATAATCTTCAGTCAGTACTAAGCACTTACTATGTGCCAGGCACTGTGCTAATCACTGGAGATATGAAGGAAAGGCCAACCTTTCCCCAACAAAATGTTGCATGGTCTTCAAGGAACTCCCAGTCGCACGAGAGAGAAAACATGCAAAAAAATTATGTATAAACAAGTTATATACAGTATAGATTGGAGATGAAAGTCACCACCAGCATTAAAGTTTCTTTGAGAAGGAAGTATTTTAGCTAGGACTTAAAGGAAGCCAGGGAAGGTGGGAGATAGAGACAAAGTGAGAGGGAATTCCAGGCATTAGAAATGACAACCACTGAAAATGCATGGAGTGGGGAGATGGAGTAGCAAGGAAGAGCAAAGAGACTGCCTCGTGGTAAGTCTTTAACTACTAAGTGGGACCAAGAAGAATAACACTAATCCTGCTCCCCTGTGAAAGTATCAAACAATCAAATGAATCTCTGATCTTGTGTGATGGAGATTGCTGCCCATTCACTCCTGTTCATCTAATGTTAATGTTCTCCATAAATATACCTCAGAAAATCCACATTAATGGCAACCCAGTGAATTTGCATGGTAATCACTCTAATATTGAAAATATCTATCCAACCTCCCCTAAATAATCTCTTCTTCAGGATAAATTTACTTAGTTCCTTCAGTTAATCCTCATGTGACAAGATTTCCATTCTCATCATCATCCTGGTCATCCTTGCTTGCTTAGAAGAATTCCTGAAATTCAGTTCCCAGGATCAAATGCATTATTCCAGATAGGATCTAATCAAGTCAAGATCTAGATACTATGGGTAGAATCTATTAGAGGAGGGCAGGATGAGGATAGGATTGGAATTGGATTTCATTCTAAGGGATTAGTTAGATTAGGGGGAAGACCCTATGTTATCTACAATGATCAGATACATAGTCACCTCTTCCCTCTAAAGAGGGAACTCCTTTGAGAGTACATCTTTCATTATATTAAGATATCAAAACAAAATAAAAATGAAAGATGATTAAATATTTTCCTTATGATACATATTCTCTATATTTCACTCTTTCAATGGTTTAATGAGTGCCCTTAGATTAAATTATCATTATTCAGATGACTCCCAATTATTTATATGGAGCTCTTTGTGTTTCCTGAGTTTTATTGCCATATCACTAAATACCTACCAGAATCTCCAAGTGAATATACAGTACCCAACAGAGAACTCCAAAACTTTACCCTTCCTTCAAGCTTCCATTTTTATTGAGTACATTACCATCCTTCTAGTTACCTAAGCCTACCAATTCTGATTGATCCTTGTCTCTTCTCTCTTTTTTTGGCCCCCATGTCTAATAAGAAGGAAAGTCTTCTTGAGTTTACCTTCACATCTTTTGCAGGAATCACCAACTCTCTCCTCATACAGTTAATTGCTAGTTAATGGTTCCAATATCTCTTGCCAAGGCTCTTAAAAGAGTTTCCTAATTGACTTACCTTTATCCATTCTCTCCCTTCTCCATGCCATACTCCACAAGACTACCAGCTTGATATTTTGAAAACCCAGATATGATCATTTCACTCTTGTACTTAAAAAATTTCAGTAGTTTGTTATGACCTCCTGTATAAAGTATAAAATCTTCAGACATTTAAAGCCCCACCACCATAATTTGTATCTTATTAAAATATCCGTTCTAACTTATTATTTATTATTCCTCCCTATGGATTGTTGGAAGTCAAACTATCCTGCTAGCTATTTCTTCTGTAGAACATTTCCTTTCTTGCCTCCTAATCTTCATGCAGATGGTCTTATAGATCTAGAATGCAATCATTCCTCATCACTACCTACCACTACTCCCTAGCTTCTCTCAAAACATACCACCTACATGATGTTCCCAGGTATCTGTTCTCTTTCCCTCTTGAAATTATCTTGTGTACATATCAAGAAATAGATGTTATATATAACTATTTATTCTATCTATATCTATCTACATAATATTCTATCTATATCCATCTCTGTAATATTATATCTATTTATATCTACATATAGATATAGCTTATATTTTCCCAGTAGAATGTAAGGATTTTGAAGAAAAGCAATGCTTTGTTTTTGTCTTTGTATCTCTAGTGACTAACATAGTCACGTTGCACATAGTAAATACCCAATAATGCTTGCTGAATTTAATTGGATTGAACATGTAGCAATCAATAATATATTTATAAAAACACACTATTGTTTAGCCTGAAACAGAAGTATCCAATACCCTGTGTCATAGATGGGAACCAAGTAGGAAGGGAACTTATGTTGCTTATAATTTTTTCACCTTCATCAAAATTGATTACCCCATTTCTAAGAAAAACATATTTTGTTATTTTGACAGATTCTTATATCACCCTCCAACTACTATCCCTTGCCTTCAACTATTATTAATTAAGGAAACAGCATTTTGGTGAAATATAGTATGATACCTACTGAGTGAATTAGCATTAATTTAAAGGTTGGGTGAATTTCTTGGCATCACCAGGAAATTTTTGGTCTTTTCTTTTCACCCCAGTCGGGTTTTAAGCAGATGGGTAGGTAAAGAGTGCAACCTGAGAAACTGAGAAAGGCATCTGAAATACCAGAAGCTCTGCTTCCAAAAGTGTGAGTCTGTGTCATATTTACTGTTTTCAGTAAGTGCAGAGAGGTGAAAAAAAAACAAAACAGAAATGCCCAGCAACCACCTCACAGGATTGTTTGATTGTCTTACAAACCAGCCTGTCTGGGATGTGACTTCATTTGTACTGGCAACAATCATATAATGTCTGCTCCATGGCTTCATGATGTTAATCCAGTCACACTGAAAATTAACCTCCTCCTCCTCTTCCCAAACCAATGAAGGGCTTAATAAAATTATTGCCAGTGATTATTAGCAAGATGCTCCTGTTGGGTCAGAGCTGCTGGGGGTGAAAAAAGGGATGTGTTTGGGTTTTTCCTTTCTTAGGCACCCCAGTGAGGTGCAAATTACTGGTAAGTTTTTGGAATCACCTTCTCTTCAAGTGGCAGTACAAGTAGGCAAATGTGTTAGGTTAGATTAGTCAATGACATAGATATATTAATTATGGGGGGGGGGCATAGATCTTCAATTTAGCAAGCGTTCTTTAAGAGAGAAGGGAATAGGTAATATTTTCAAGACATTGAGCCATGTATTGGGGAATGGAAGATGATATTAAAATAGTCTCTAGCTTCAGGGAACCTACATTCTAGTGGGGAAATTGTATAATTTTATTTTAGAAGTAGAATGATCTTACTATCAGGAGTTTGATTTGGGCCAGTGGTATTCTATTCTGCCATGATAATTGATGGCAAAGTGACCTCTTTGTTATTGACCTTCCACTAGTTGAGGGAACATCACCTCTCCTCCCTGAACCTGAAGATATATATGGATCAAATTATTATTGTTGTTGGGATTAAAGATAGAGATGAATATAGAGAATGGATATATATATATGTATATGTATATGTATATATGTATATGTATATGTATATGTGTATATATATATATATATATGGTATTGGGAGTTCTCTAGTCACAGAAACCTCCTACCAGTGCAGGTCAACACCATTTCTGCAACTTACAACAGAAACATTGAGAGTTTAAATAACTTACCCTGGGACACACAGCCAGTATGTATCAGAGGCAGGATATAGTGTTGTTATTATCATTGATCATAATAATAGCAATCATCATCATCTGACCCAGGTATGTTGCTTTAAGTTTGGCCAAGTTTTTTGCATACTTGTCTCAGCTACTCACAGAAACCCTGTGAAGTGGGTTACTTAATCTCCTTTTTATTTATGGAGAAGAATCTCAGGTTTAGAAGTTCTGACTTGCTCATGGTCACATAGCTGTGAAAATTCTATAAATAGGGTTTGAATTCAGGACTCTCCTTTCTCTAAGCCTTGTACTCTTCCTAGTTTAACACACTGAGATACGATGTATACAAACACCTTTGATACAAATTAGAATACATTAAGCATTTATTTGTAAGGAGTCTAAAAGTGCAATGAGAAACTATTATATAAAGATCTCTTCCACTGGGGGGTTGGGGGGGGGGAGGAGATTGGGGGGTATTAGGGAAAGCTTCATGTGGTGGGTAGCATCTGAGTAGGTACTTGAAGGTTGGACAGGATTTCACTGGGGCAAAAATGGAAGGCACTCCATTCTGGCTGTGGGGAGAACAAATTCATAAAACCAGGAAAGAGCAAGATGAGAATTATGGACAATAGTCTTGTTCCATTAGTACATGGAATCCATGAACAGAAGAAATTGGAAAGAAGATTGGAATTCTTGTTTAAATATATGCTTTTCTGCATATTGGAGTGTCAATCTGGTATAATTATGATGGGTTTTATCAGTGGTGATTTTCATCTTATTTATGAAAGAAAGCAATCACTAATGCAGCTTAATATAACAATGTCAAAAACTCCATCATCTTCCTTGAGGTGAATTTAGATTTGGTTTTGATTGTTTTAAAAGAGCTCCTGAGTTTTTTTGAAATGGCATTTTGCCAAATGGTTCCCAGTAATTTAGCATGAAATGCCCATTAAGGATTCAAAGTCAACACTAATTGGGAATCCATCGGGTAAGGTCATCAAAGAGGAAAAATTCAGCCAGCAGTGAGTTTCCCAGTTGCTTCAATGTCAGCTTATGTGCCCTGATTCCCATTCATACATGCAAGCACATATTCCTTCATCAACTATTTATTAAATACTTACTATGATTAATGCACACATTAGGCAATGGGAGAAATCTAGACTATTACCGAGATGAAGTGTGCCCAGGTCACATAACTTGTGAGAGAAGCAAAATTTGAACTCAGGTCTTCCTGGCTCCAAATCCAGTGCTATTTTCACTTTGCCAACTAGCTGTTTTCTTTTCCATTAGAATACAATCTCCTATAGGACTATTTTTGCCTTTCTTTATATGCCTAGCTCTTAGTACAGCATATAGTGAATTGTTGAATCCTTTCAGTCATGCCTGACCCTGTGTCACCACATTTGATGCTTTGTGTTCAAGGGGATGTTAATTTGTATTTGAGGGGTTTGGTCTTTTAGTATGGAGAGGGAAAAGAGAGGAGACCTCCCTTCTCAAAGCAGGGTTCAGGGAAGACAACTGATGTTTAAGGTTGGCTCAGAGAGAGGAGAGGGGGTTTGAAGATTTTCCCCCTTCTGCCTTCCCTCCTTAGCTAAGGCTCCTCTCCCAGATTCTTCTGTCCCTCTTGTCCTCCACTCCACTACTTGAGACCAAAGGGTCTCCCCTTGATCTGTTCACTCTCACCCAGCTTGGGGAAAAGAAAACTATTTTAATGTCAGCTCAATAAGGGTAATACAAAGCAATAATTGGCAGGGAAAGAATGGGAAAGGAAAGTGGGGAAAAGGAGGTCCCTGTCTCTATCTAAAACCCTTTTCCCTCCCTCCTCGAGTTTAGGGGGAACTCAGGCCTTGGCAGCCTGAGCCCTCTGAGAGAAAGTCAAGTTGACTCACCCTTGGTTTAGCCCTTTGGCCACAGATCAGACTCAGGGCAACAGGAGTTGAAGTAAAGTCAGACAGAGATTTAAAATGTCTTTCTCAGGTTTCCTCCTTAATAGTCTTTTCAATTGGGAAATGTTGGGGGGAAAGATTTTCAGTCTCAGACAGGAAAAAGTGAGTATTCCTCAGGAGAAAGTCTTTTTCAACCTTCTCTCTTCAGCTTCTCCCAACTGAGAGACTAACTCCTCTACCAGCCAGAGTCTTCTCCTCCTACAGATTCCAAACTCCTGGGGCCCCTCCCCTGTCGAGGTGATCAGTTCCACATATTCTTCAGTCTGGCACTTTTCTTTAGTGCCAGCCTATGTCACAATGTTTTCTTGGCAGAGATATTGGAGTGGTTTGACATTTACTTTTCTAGTTTATTTTGCAGATGAGGAAACTGAGGCCAAGGGAATTAAGTGACTTGTTCAGGGTCCCATAGCTAGTAAGTGTCTGAGGCCAGATTTGAACTAATAAAGATGAGTCTTCCTGATTCCAAGCCCAGTGCTGTAACCACTGTGTCATCTAGCTGGTGTTTAGTATATAGTAAGTGCTTAATATCAAGTTTTAAGGAACCACACAGGTCAACAAAGCAATCTCAGCAACCAAAAAGGCAATTTCAGAAAGACTGCTGAGTACGAGGTAGAGTGCTTCAATGCCTAGTGAATGCTGTGCACATAGTAGGTGTTTAGCAAATAGTTGTTGAATTGAAATGAATGCATCCATATCCTCAAAATGACTGAGACAAAAAGATAAGGATTGGAAGGGTCAGAGAAGTTAGCTAAACACTAGATTGACCTTCACTCAAAACTTGCAAGAAAAGAAATTGGTTTGATATTACATGAAAAAGATATTACCATTTTTACTTTAAGAAATTCTGCCCTCTGCCACTAAGTGATATTTTATTATTTTATGTGGGCCTCAGGGTGGTACAGTAGATACAGTGTTGGGTCTGGAATCAGGAAGACCTGATTTCAAATCTATCCTCATATACTTATTAGCTATATGACTCTTGGGCAACACACAAACTTATTTACCTTAGTTTCTTCATCTGGAACAATTCCAGTATTTCTGCCAAGAAAATCCCAAAGGGGGTCATAAAGAGTCAAATATAACTGAAATGGCTCAACAATAACAAATGTATTTTATATTATGAGCATGCCTTCCCCCTCTCCAATAGAATGTAAGCTACTTGTGGGCAAACTTCTTTTAATCTTTTTATTTCTAATGTCTAGCTCAGTGCTTAGCATATATTAATCAATTATTAAATTCTTGTTGATTGATTGATTTTCCCTTACTCAGGCTAAAATCTAGAAGGAATTATCCAAATTCTGGATCCTTACTCAGAATAAGGAATTATAGCAGACACAATAAAGTGGGGATATGTCACTGTGTATACCAGAATATTTGCTAGATGAAGAGGATGCAAAATGATTTTTTGGTGTTATTGAACATATGTATGGCTTCCTTTCCTTTCAAGTTTCAGATAAGGAGTTTTGATAGAAAGAATAACTAGATAGCTGCCAAAGCCCCATGTCCCTATTCCATTGTTATTTTTCCAAGTTGCAGTTGCACTAGAACTGACCATACTCAAATTCCCAACCCTGGAGAGAGGAGATAATACAAAGAGATCAGAGGAAAGAAGAGGAGGAGAAGCAGATGAGCTCAGGTAGATTAATAGGTTTTCATTGTCTCTCCTCTTCCGCCTTTCCTGGTCTTTTGTAAGCATGGCTTTTGTTTAATAGAAAGCCTTGGAGGAAAGCAGGGATCTTAGGAAATCTGTTTTCTGTTAAATAATTTTTTTTCCTACCCAATCATTGTCAATAACTTGAGAGTGAAGTGGGAAACCCCTTTTCTTCTCAATCTGATTATTGTTATACTGGGTTCATTTCTCATCAGCTGAAAAGTTATCAGATTAGATGCCTGAGAGCATGCCCTTTCAAAATAGCATGTTCAGTGACTATTGGTGGCAGATCTCTACCCCTTGACAATTCCTGGAATAACTAGTTGTTGGTCCATAGAGTCACAGAGAGGAGGGGAAAGTGATGGTGGGAGATTAGATCAATTGAACTTGAAACTTGGAGTGATTCAGCCAGCTACAAGTGAGAAGTGATCCTAGACAGGCTAAAGTATTGAAAGAGTTGGACCAGTTTTTCCTTCCTCTTTATTAGGAATTATGTTCTAGCAGCTTTGCAATGCTGGCCCTGAAGTCAGGAAGATTCATATTCCTGAAATCAAGCCTGGCCTCAGACACTTACTGGCTATGTCACTCTGGACAAGTCACTTAACCCAGTTTGGCTTGGTTTCTTCATTTGCAAAATGAGCTAGAGAGTCAAATGGCAAATTATTTGAGTATCTTTGCCAAGAAAACCCCAGATGGGGTCATGATAACTGAAAAATGACTGAACAGTTAATTTCAGAAGATGTCCATCTGACACTGCTGTAACCTGTCCTGACTTTCAAAGTATTCTACAGTCTGATGTCACTGGTGAGAACGTGCATAATATATATTCCACTGTTCCCCAAAGTACTATGTGCTTTGGTCAGGCTGGTCTTTGTTCTGCACTTGGCTTCCCCCTTGTCTAAATACCAACTGGGCAGCTTGGGAATACTCAAGTCCAACTACAAGGAAAGGTTGCCTTCTTTCTCCCTTATCTGCTACTTCTTGCCAAGGAGAAAAGCCAGAAGTATTCATGCTTAAGGGTAGTACGGTATTGATACAGCTGCCCAATAGCCATTCATAGCCTTGGGTGGCAATTTATACTGCCAAGAAAGAGCCGGGATGGTTGGGAGATACAGCACCAATGGACCAAATACAGTTCTCGATGGCAGTGGACAGAAAGTGTAGCAAACAAACTTTATAAATGTGTTATGGGGGGCTGATATAAACACACTCTGGAGGGATATTCAACAGTGGAAGGATAATCAGGGAGTATTGACACACACACACACACACACAGAGTGGACTCCTTCTGGAGTTCTGAATGAAGTTAGGTATTTAATATAGGTGAAACAGAGGCAAATTCTTGTAAGATTCTCATCTGGACCAAACAGGACCAGGCATTGGGGCAAGGAAGTTTGGACCTCCAGGGCACACCAAGTTTCAGAACTGGTGCTACCTCATGCTGGAGGATTTAGGGGAAAATTGGTGGTTAGTTGATATTCATACTCCCCACCAGTAGGAATAAGGAAGTTAGCTCATTATGACTTACTTATGCCAAGGTGATTCAGGGTTTGTTTTTGATAGGGATTAAGCTTCCTATAGGTTAATGTGTTCTTTGCTCCTCTTCTTTGCTCCTACAGTCTTTCTAAAGTCTACCTGTCCTTTAAGACTTGCCTCTGTGAAACTATCTCTAACAGCCCTGGCCTTTGAAAATTTTACTTCCCCCTTGAATTCCCATTAAACCATTGTAACAATCCATTTAGGAGGAATAGAGATGGGGCAGGGGCAGGAGGGGGGAGAGAGAGAGAGAGAGAGAGAGAGAGAGAGAGAGAGAGAGAGAGAGAGAGAGAGAGAGAGAGCTTGCAAGTAAGAGAGAGAGAGCAAATTGAGAGGGGAGGAGAGAGAGACATTGAGAGAGAGAAAGAAGAGAGAAGAGAGAGCGAGGGAGCAGATTGAGATGGGGAGAGACACTGAGAAAGAAATTGAGAGAGAGAGAGAGAGAGAGAGAGAGAGAAAGAGAGAGAGAGAGAAAGAGAGAGAGAGAGAGAGAGAGAGAAAGAGAGAGAGAGAGAGAGAGAGAGAGAGAGAGAGAGAGAGAGAGAGAGAGAGAGAGAGAGAGAGAGAGAGAGAGAGAAAGAGAGAGAGAGACAGTCTTTTTCAGGAAATGCCACCCCACCACATACATAAGTTCCAACCAAAAGCTGGTAAGGCCTATAACCCTACAGAATGACCACCTCCTGAACACAGGGGGCTGACATCCCTTTATACTCAAGGGTAAACAAAGATAGGTAAAGCCCTTCACAAATGGACCATGCCATGGCTAAGAGACTTCAGACATCTTTGAATATACTCCAATCCTGAGGTAAGGTGACTCATAAACACACACACATATCTCTATAATAATATTTATAATTTTGTGTATATTACTAATGTGCTTAGCTAGCTCATTTGAATAGATATTGGTAGACTTTTGCTTTGCTCTTTTCTAAATGATCACAAATTCTGAATTGGGGAACTGAATTCTCCAAGTTTTTCTGTCACTAAGAAAAATTCTACCATATACTTGTCAACCTTCCAAGGAAGATTGAATTCCATTGATCTCCAGTTAGTCCCTTAGTCCACATGCACTTATTAAGTGTCTATTATTTCCCAGGCTCTGCTCACTGCTGGGGATTCAAGGAAAGGTTGAAACAGTACCTGTCCTCAAGGGACTCATATTCTGATGTACTTCCCTGTGTAAATAACTAGGCATTTATTTAGTATATAGTATTGTCAATGTGGAAATCTGGAAGTCCCCAGGTTATTTAGTTTGGAAGTAGAAACCCCAGGTTTTAACCTTGTCATAGGAGAGTTTTCTCCCTGAGGGAAGGTCCCACTTCACCAGACAATAGACATCCACTTCAGGTGGGAGCTAAGCCCAATCCAAAGTTGAGTGACTCTGGCACTATAGGCTGTAAGTCAGTCTGGCAAGCTGAAGGTCCTGAGTTCAATCCTTGGAAGGAGGGTGTGATATACTGGGAAAAGGCTTCTGGAGACGGAAGACCATAGAAGATATTTTCCATATGGGAAGGCACAGCCAGAGGGATGGGATAGGGAGAGGTGGGAAAGGTCAACAGGAAGTGGGATTTAATTATGAACTTTTGAGTTCCTTTTCTAGCCTTTCTCATTTCTGAATTTTAAGTCTATATAATGCATTAGAATAGCATTAATTCTTTCTATGTTATTATGATATAATAAATATGAGTAATAATATAATAATATTGTTCAGATAGAAAAATAATGCATTTCTTTCTGTTTGTGTGTGTGTGCTTACACATGGCTATCATGAAAGTATGTGTGACTCTACCTTTGGACCAATGATGCTTTTCAATTAGGAACTTGAAATGTTTGAAGAAGTTGAAACTGGGGAGAAAGCAAGCTTCTGTGGAACAGTAAGCAGGTGTTAGAACTAACTGACCTGACAAACACCTTCCTGATCTTGTCTCCTTGTGTGTTCCATAAATAATTAACAGTGGAGGTGGCAGCTACATGCTTGTTTCCTCATCCCGTAAAGCAGGCTTCCCGGTTCCTTCATTATTTATCCCCCACAAAAATTCCCTATTGAGGCAGATAACAAATTCCATTCTCGCTATTAGAGGTAATAAAAATATCCTAGTGGATTTACCTTAAAGAGACCAAAGCACTTTTTATTACTTCTCTTGGGTGGCAGCTTAAAGAACAGGTATGAGGCCCATTTCAAAGTGAAATAACTGAGATATATATTTTAAAAAATCACCTGCCCAAGATCACACCAGAGGGTTGGAGTAGAGTCAAGGTTAGATCTCAGTGGTTACAACTAGGATGAGGCTATTGGGACTTTGCCCCAGGATGCCAAAATGTGGATGACTCTGAAAGAACTTGTACAACAGCAGGTAGAAACAAATTAGTTAAGTACCTAGATAGCAAAAGTAACTAGTTAAGATAGGAAGCTGCCAGGTAACAGCAGTACTCCTCCCCTCTGTATCTACACACCAGCCTAACTAGCCTGGCCAGTTCTCTTCCATAGTGGTAGCTTCCTTAGCAGGAGTGAACTTCAGTGCCCCTGAGGCTCTTTTGAACTTCCATGGGGGCAGTGGCCTAAGGTCTCTCTTCTTTGTGTCCCAAATCTAGGTCTCATGCCTAAAAGTCTCCTTTTCACTTCTGTCAAATTCCTCTTTTAAGTCATTTGAAGGGGCTTTTCTGCTTCCTTCCTAGAGAACATTATGTGATCCATGCCTGAGGTGCAATTCTAATTACAGCTCTGCCCACCATTCTTTTCCTTTTTTTCTCTGCCCTTTAGAGATTATTTGCAACTAAACTCATGTTGGTAACACTAGCCTTCTTCCCTAGGTTAACTTTGACTTCTACCTTTCCACAGTAAGTTAGAACAGCTTTACAAGTATATGACTATAGACAAAATTTAGGGGTTGTTTTGGGGGCCAATTTTCTACAACCAACTTGCTTTAAGGGCACAATGAAAATTCATTTACTAGGATTCCCAACAAATTGGATTTGAAATCCTTTAACCCTAGAAAAGTTCATTTTTGCACTATTTAAGGGAAAAAGGGGGAATTGGAAAGAAAATAATTCTGTAAACAAGATTTCAGGGGATGATGAATAGTTAATCCCTCAAATCTCTTCCAGCATTGAATTTCATAGGATTGTAGGATATAGAGCTGGGAGTCACATTATAAAGAATTCAATATTCTTATTTTACAGAGAGGAAACCTGAGACCTACAGGGGATAAATGACTTGACCAAGGTCATCCAAGGAGTAAGGAGTAGTAGACCTGGGATTTGAAACTAAGTCTTATGACTTCCAATTCAATTTTCTTTCTTTTATACCAAATTGCTGTTAGTAGTAATATTATTATTAATTTTAAATTAATTAATTAATTTTTTATTTTATCCATTATATCATATTATTTTAATTTAACTTAATATATCATTTTAATTCTATTATTTAAAATTTTTTTATTTTAAATTTAATTTATGATTTTAATGTTATTATTTAATAAAATAATAAACATTAATGAATAATTTAATTAATTATTTGAAATAATTAATTTATAGTGCTTAAATGTTTGTAAAGCACTTTACATATTTTATCTCATTTAATCCTTAGGATGACCCTGTGGTTTAAGTGCTATAATCATCCTCATTTTTCATGTGAGGAAACTGAGGCAAATAAGTGAACCATATGGATTTTAACTAATCACAAATATTAGGTCATTTCCCCCAAAATAACATTGTTAATTAACAGTGCCTGTTAACAAGAATGGATCTTTCACCAGCCTCCTAAGTGACTGACCCTGAGTGAGTCTTGATTCTATCCTTTAAAGGAAGATGTGTCCTCTTTCTGACTGACCTGACAGATCATCCCTTGGACTTCCCCTAGCAGTCCCTATTGGTGGATATTTTTTTTAAAAATGGTGAACTTAGAGACATCATCTCCTCCCTTATTACTTCATCACAGGGGGATGGGTCACTGCCAAATAAGGAAAATACCAGCACAACTTTCCCCTAGCTAGGAGGTTAAAGTACCATTTTTCAAATGGGGCAGCGTTCACCATGGCTGATCAATTCGGCTTTTAATACTTCCAAGCTCTTATCAAAAGGCAAAAGGTCCCAGCCCAGTTTGATGGCTTGGGGCAGCTGGGTATATCCTTAGCTTGACAATAGGATGTTTCATTCTGACCTTGGGAGGCTAAGAGAAAAATGATTTCACATAGAAATATTACTAAAATAATACAATTCAATATTAATTTTCCTCAGACATTAAATTATTTCCTCAGGGCCACATAGCTAGCCAGTTATGTGAGGCAGGTTTTGAATTCAGGTCTCCCTGACTCCAAATTCCATACTGTATCCACTATTTCTCTGAAAATGTCAGGTCTTTTTTCAAACAATTTTTGTTGTTGTTCAGTTGTTTCAGGCCTGTCCAACTCTTTGTGACCCCATTTGGAATTTTCTTGGCAAAGATATTAAATGGTTTGCTGTTTCCATTTTATAGATGAGGAAAATAAGGGAAACAGGGTTTAGTGACTTGCCCAGGGTCATACATCTAATAAATGTTTGAGGCTAGATTTGAACTCAGCGACCTGAATCTTCCTGATTTCAGGCCCAACACTCTGTCTACTGTGTCAACTAGATGCCCCAATTAGCAATGTAATGAAAAGGAATTCCTTCTTCAGACCATGACTTTTTGACTGTAACCTACCTCTTATGAGGAAGAAAATTTGTGATTGTCCTTCACTAAGAGGGATTATATTTCTTTTACTATAATGTAAGGAACAGTACATTCTAAGTTCACAGCCTAGTAATGTCTTAATGAAGACACTGATTTTGGGGGCGGGGTTCTTCCTGCCTCAACCCACTCCCACATACCCCAAATATCTCCTTGTACCATACCAGTTAAACTCCATCCCACTTCATCTCTAATTCTTAAGGAAAATAAGGTTCTTTTTAGATGATTCCAAGTATACCCTCCCAGTTTAATTTAAAATTGCCCTTCTGGACCCCTTAACAGAGGAAATTATTTCTCTAGTCTCTCCCTGAAACTTTCAGAATTTGTCTTGTTCCCCAAAACCCTGGCTTGGGTCCAGTTCCATAAATTGTTGCTCTGTCTCAGAACCTGTTCTTGACTGGTTTACTTTATTTTAGCTCTTTCTTACTTTATTTTAGCTCTCCCCAAATATCTCCTTCTCTCCTCTCTTACTTCCCCCAAATATCCAAGGGCTTGCACATTTTTAATCTCCCTTTCTGTGTCCGATGAGTCAGCCTCTTACCCATTACACATGTCTATTTACAAAGCAACTGTATTCTCATAAGTGAACTCCTGGATGGCCAAAGAAAGAGAGCTGAATATATACATATTTAATAGAGGGGAAGCTCTTGGGAAGCTCAACTAACTTAAGATTAAAAAATATTTAAGCACTTTATTGATAATAATAAAAGCTCTATTTATAAAATGCTTTATGGCTTAGAAAGTGTTTTCTCCCCAACATTCTGTGAGATAAGTAGCCCAAGTAGTCTTACCCAGAATACAGATGGGGAGCCTGGGGTTCATTGAAGTTACATGATTTACCCAAGGTCTATGAGTAGTAGTGTTGGTTGACTTTAGGTCTTTAGTTCTTCATGTCCTTCTGCTCCAATTCTGGTGATCTTTCCACAAATCTAGCTACTTTTTGGCCACGTGTTTATTAAAAATAAGTCCTTTATACTCATTGAGACAAATCATAAAGAAGTCACTAGAGCCCTGGTCTTAGAATCAAGATAACCCCAGGTCCAACTTCTGCACAAACTAGGCTATGATCATGGGTAAGTCACATAGCCTCCCAGTGTCCCAGGCAGTAACTCTCTTAAGAAAATAGTACTCAAGTTACAAAATAATTCCTGATTTACATCAATGGAAGGAGTTCTCAAGCCAGGAGTTTCCTACATTGATCTGGATCTTATTAAAAGCTATGTTCATTCACTGGAATAATTCTTTGACCTTGGTTGTGAGCTTTGCTTATTGATATTACATGCTTAGGAGTAATAAATGGCATTTCTTCAAAAAATATTCTATAATTTAGCCTTTTTAGCCTCCCTCTTTTTCAATGTCTGAATTAATGAATTTCATACATTAGACCTATCCTGAAACCACAGTGTGTGTCACTGAAAATGAACTCCTAATTTAGTGGGACAGAAAAGTCGTATTGAAGTTGAATTAATAGATTGGTATACTATGCTATTGACGTGCTACAAAGGACATCTTAATGGAATTTTGAAAACTTAAGTGCTGTTCCCTCCCTGGACACAGCTCTGGCCTTTAACCATTAGGGAAAATAATCATGATTGAATCTTGAATTCTCAATTTTCAGCATGTCTAACCACATGGATCTCCAGGGAAGATTAGCCGATTAGACTTTGGAGGTCTTCTTCTTATTATTGTTATTATAGATGATGGAACTGTCTGATGAAGTAAGGCTTGGATCCCAGTCTTCCTATCCATAGTGCTTTTATTAATAAGTAAACACAGGCTTCTTGTGTCTTTGTTTTGCAGGGTAAAGTGGGGGATAGGGAAATATTCACCAGGGAGTTTAATATGAAAATCCTAGTCCCTACTCAATATATTTAGGGCATTTAGCTGGGCCTACCTTTTGGAAATTAAATTCCCTTATGAATCTCATCCTCTCTATCTCTCAATTCACTCTGCAAAACAAAGACACAAGAAGGCTGTTTTTGCTCCTTAATGAAGCCCTGTGGAGTCTGGAGACATAGAATTCCACGAATCAGTTCCATAGTTTGCCATTATAAAGAAGACTTAAGCACAATAGGGGGACTTTCCTTGGTGGATCTATGTGAGAGAACAACCACGAAGTGCATAGGTTTAGGAGTCATGGAAGGGGGATGATCTCCATAGAAACAGAGTCACAAAGATAAGATCACAGATCCTTTTGCTTCTAAATAATCTAATTGATTTTTCCTTCACTTATTAAAATCGTGAGATAATATAGAAGCTCAATTTTGGAGTCAGGAAGATATGCTAGCTGTATGACTGACCCAATGCCACTGGTCTAACCTTTTGGAGCTCTAGGGAACTCCCTCTAAACCACAGACCAGTTGCAGCTCTGCATAGATGGCAGTTTCCACATTTAGAGTTGCCCCACATGGATGAAATTGCAGCTCTAAATCAACCAATCAACAAATATTTATTAAGAGACTTCTATTTTCCCATCACTTACTGTACGAGGCAATGGGGACCCAAAGACTAGACCTGGACAATTCTGCCCTCAAGGAGCTGACATTCAATTTGAGATAGGATTCTAAATGCATTAGGAAATCACTAGACTTTATTGTGTAGGTGACTGACACAGTAATGTTTGGGCTTGAGGAATATTTACTTTGACAGCTGTTGGGACAGATGGGATAGGGGAGAGGGACTTGAAGAGAACCAAGTAGGAGACAATTACAATGGCCTAGGTGAGAGGCAATGTAGACCTAGACTAGGGCAGCCACCGTTTGTGTTGTTAGAATGGGAAAAATGTAAGTGATACTGGAGAGACAGACTCCTCAAAAAACTGATTGGATATGAGAAGTAGGGAAGAAAGAGGATTCAAGGATGACGCCATTGTTGTGAATGAATGCATGAGGGATTCTTTCATTTTTGTTTCTTTTCCTATCTCCAGTGCCCAGAAAAGTAACTAGCACTTATTTTGGGATTTGTTAAGATCTTTGAATTGTTTAAATTAAATTAAATTAATAATTTAATCTTTTTAATTGATGGAATAGTACTTTTTTTTTTAAACCCTTACCTTCTGTCTTGGAGTCAATACTGTATATTGGCTCCAAGGCAGAAGAGTGGTAAGGACTAGGCAATGGGGGTCAAGTGACTTGCCCAGGGTCACACAACTGGGAAGTGTCTGAGGTCATATTTGAACCTAGGACCTCCCGTCTCTAGGCCTAGCTCTCAACACACTGAGCTACCCAGCTGCCCCCTGGAATAGTACTTTTAACAGAAAAGAGATGTGGGTTTGGAGGAATAGGTAATGAGTTTTGTTTTGGAGATTCAGTTTGAGATACCTACAAAAGTCCAGTTGGAAATGTAAAA
The DNA here is from genome assembly GCF_027887165.1 of Monodelphis domestica. Lineage (NCBI taxonomy): Eukaryota > Metazoa > Chordata > Mammalia > Didelphimorphia > Didelphidae > Monodelphis > Monodelphis domestica. The sequence continues at coordinate 64,821,890 of NC_077233.1, read as the reverse complement.
AGGACAGTTGGTGATGTAGGACCAGAGCTTGGGGAAAAAAAAGACTGAAAAAAAAATCCTAATCCTCAATAAATGCTTGTCATTTCTGATCTATGTAATGTCCTTAAGATGTGAGCACCCTGTTGGCGAGAGTCATTTGTCATAAAAATGTTCTAGATAACCCTTAGTAAATATCAGAGCCTAAGATCCAATATTTTGTCTTGCCTTTAATAAATATGTATATGCATATACATATACAAACATGTTATGTGAATATATTTTATACACTCTATGTAATATGTTATATGTAGCTAGCATTTATATAGGACTTAAAGGTTTGCAGAATACTTTATCAATGTTGTTTGATAATATTGTGATAGATAATATGTTATATATAATTAATTTATACATTATGATTTATAATATAATTTAATAATAACAACCCTGGAAGGTAGGTGCTAGTAATTAGCCTCATCTTATAAATAAGGGTAGTAAGCTAAATAAGGATTAAATGACTTCTCCAGATTCACAGTTAGTGTCTGAGTTTTGATTTGAACTCAGATCCTCCTCATTCCAGATTAACTATTTTATCCAAGATGTTGATTAGCTGTCTACCATTTATTCATTCATTTGACAGACAGAAGTATAATATTAACAATAATACATTAAGTTAATATGTTATTATGTATAATACGTTCTTACAATAAAGTGCTTTATAGTTTGCAACGTCTTTCCCTCAGTAGTACAATTATTTTTATTTCCATTGTATAAATGAGGAAACTGAGGCTTCCTAAGGTCACACAATCCAACTGATGCAGGTAGGAATTTGAACCCAGATCTTTGAACTCCAAACTATTGCTTTTTTTCCATGACACCATAGTTTGTTAAAATTTTGATGCTAAGACTGCTTTCTACCTAAGTTTTTATGAGAATGTCTTGAGGAAATATATATGTTAAAACATTTGAAAATGATGTAAGGTGTTAATATCCATCTAGCCTGGAGCTTAGCCAGTCCTTACGAACTTTGACTTCTCTCCTGGTCATTATTTCTGTCACTGAGAGATCTTTCCCTCCCACTCCTTGTTCTTCATTGTAATTCAGCTGCCTCTGCCTGTAGAGAGGGTTTCACCTGCCTGACTTTTCTCTAGAAAGAAAGAATGCCAGTGAGTGGACTAGTTGTTTTTTTTTTTCCTGAGGATTTTTTCCCAAATACTTAGCACATGTCTGGGCAATTTGTAGCTAGGCCAACAGTAAAACATGTTACCTGGAATGAGCCTATTTCAAACTGCCTGGTATGGTATGATGCCGTCTGGGTGGTTCAGAAGTTATCTCATCTAAAACTCAGGAAGTCCTGGGTTAGGATCTCACATTGAACTCTTAACTAGCTATATGACCCTAGGCAAGTCACTGAACCTACCTGGGTCTCAGTTTCTCATCTGTAAAATGAAGGAGGGGGGTTGTAATAACAACCTCTCAATAATTGATATTTCTATTATCTTACAAAATATGAATCCTCTCCACATTCTCCATGGTAATCTAGGCTAGTTTAGCCTAGATTAGAGCTCTGTACCTAGTAGGCACTTAATGTTTTCTATCTTAAATGGAATGGAATTCATTAATGAACACTTCCAGTGATGGGGAACTCACTCTCTCCTAGGCAATTAATCCACTTCATTGTTAGCCAACTTTATTTGGCAATTCTTCCTTTAACTGAGCCTAAATCTACTTCCTGGTACTTTTCACTCACTGGTTATAGGCATGCCCTCTGCAGCCAAGCAAAACAAGGCATATCCTATGACACAGAGCCAATGATCTGATGAGAGCAGTCATGCCTCACTTCTCACCCCAATCTCCCCCAATTCCTCTCCAGGGCTCTGCTCCTGGGGCTTATCACAAAGGATGCAGGTGATATTCTATTGGCCCCCAATGAGCCCTCCTCCCAGTTAGCATGTCCTCTTGTTGACAGCTCCATGAAAAAGAAAGCTGGAGAGGGAAGATGTCCAAGGCAGATGTTCCAGCTTGGGGAGGGGCTAAAAGTGACAGAAGGATAAGGGATGAAGGTAAAAGCAGCGTGGCTGAAAGTTGCTGGTGGGGCCCTTTGTTTTACTGTTGTTTGTGACAGTGAGTAGCCCTGGGTGGCTAGCTAGGCTGAGGATAGGTGGAGCAGTATAGTTTCCCCTCCTTGGAGAATGGGTCTGTACCCCATAAGGGAGGGAAGACAGGATGAACTTTGGTTATTTTCCTTCTTTTCCTCAGAGATGAATGATGCTTCTGAAAAATTAATAGCCTCAAAATGTGCGTGTGTTTATGTTTTGAACCAGTACATAATGCTCTGGACAAATAAGAATTCTTTGGTTTGAATGACCAGCCTGAGAAGGTTCTGTCCTGATCCCTTGGTGAAGGTGCTAGGTGGAAATACTTGACTTTCCTAGCTTTCTGAGCATCTTATATGGCCTTGGTCTCCTCTAACATTCCTTTCTGTTTGTTGTTGTGGTTCAGTCGCTTTAGTCATTTCTGATTCTTCATAACCCCATTTTAGAGTTCTCTTGGCAGATACCTGGAGTGGTTTGCCATTTCCTTCTCCAGCTCCCTTTACTTGTATGGAAACTGAGGCAAACAGGGATAAGTAATTTGCCTAAGATCACATAGCTAGTAAGTGTCTGAGGATGGATTTGAACTCATGAAGGTGAGTCTTCCTGATTCCAAGCCCAGTACTCTATCCATTGCATCTCTGTTATTGCATGATGTGTGTGTGTGTGTTCAGCAACATTTAGAAATCACCAGAAACCCACAGAATTTTGAAATACCTTTGGAATATGCCATTACTTGGGAATTTTGTTAACAATTCTCAGCATCCCTTTATTTTATTATTATTTTTTTAAACCCTTACCTTCCGTCTTGGAGTCAATACTGTGTATTGGCTCCAAGGAAAAGAGTGGCAAGGGCTAGGCAATGGGGGTTAAGTGACTTGCCCAGGGTCACATAGCTGGGAAGTGTCTGAGGCCAGATTTGAACCTAGGATTTCCTGTCTCTAGGTCTGACTCTCAATCCACTGAGCTACCCAGCTGCTCCCTCAGCATCCCTTTAGAAACTCATTGTAGCAATTACAAATTCACTCTGCTCCTTAATTCTCCATCTCTAACTACTGTATGAATAGTCATAGGATATCAGAGTTAGAAGGGACCTTGAGGCCATCTATCTAGTTCATGCCCCTGCATCATGCAACAAATGTTTGCTTTATCCCTTTCAAACAGCATGGTAAAGGAACGAGTGCTGGACATGGAGTCAGGTCCAAATCTGGGCTCCAACACCACTTACTGTATGAACATAGGTTAAGTCAGAGGTAAGGTTTCTCTGATCCTCAGTTCTGTTTTCTGTAAAATGAGAGTTGTATGACTTATTTCACAGGATTGTTATAAGAAAAATGCTTTGGAACCATTAAAACTCTCAGTAATCCATAAGACCATAAATTTCAACCCAGTAACTAGAGGTCATCTAATCCAACCTCCTCATTTTACAGAGGAAGAAACTAAGGAAGAGAGACAATAATTCACTCCAAGTGACAGAGCTGGGACTTGATCTCTTGTCTTTCCTACTGAGTTGCACTCTGGCACTATTGTAATTTTGAAATATGCTATTGCTGTTATGATGCCCCCAATTAGTTATCCAGCTTCCTCTGAATAGCCCCACTACTGCCACCAGTAACAATGAGTTCACTACCTCAAAAAGCAGGTGATTTAATGTTCAGGCTGCTCTCATTTTCAGCAAATCCCTACTAACTCCTCTATGGCCAAATGAAATTTAGCCACCCAGGGAGAGAGTTTTCCTCGGTTAGATTTATTTTAAATTATTCTATAGTAAGAGAGACCATCTGTAAACCCTGCAGTAGGAACTGCCTCCCTTGGATTTGCTTGCCAAACTATGTTATCGTTTATCTATTGTTATTGTGCCTGATCGCCTGTAGGTGTAGGGTAATTTGTGGTTGGGATTTCTTGGCAGCCCCAAAGCCAAAGCCCATTAATGGAGAATATGTATAGTACAAGTTCCAGGCAAAATGATATAAAAATGTTAGTTAAGAGGTCCGTTGGTTGCAAATGAAGAACCCTCCATAATTCCTCATGAATTTGTATTTTTGAAGACTATGAGGTAATTGTGTTTTCTCTCTTCTTTATTTTATACATCGTCCAGAAATCTGGGGATTAAAATGCAACTTTTAAGATTAAAAAATGAAACCCTAATGAAATTCTAATTAATTAAAAATATCCAGGATGCTAGTTCTAACTATTATTAGGACATGACTTTTAAATTTACTTTTCCAATTACAGTGACAAAGAGCCATCACTGTACTCTTGCCCAGGTTCCCTTGTGGTCAGTAGTACATAGGCAGGCAATAACGAATAGCTAAGGAATGTCAGGAGTGTCAACTTGTTGTTGGAGTCAAAGGTCAGCCTAGAAGCATGATGAGGACTCAGTTTATTGTCATGTTAGGAATAAATCTATAGACTATGGTTGGTAGCATGGGTTTGATAATAGTTTTTTAAGCAGCTAGCAGCACAGTAGAGAGAACACTAAGTATAGAATCAGGAAGATCCAAGTTCAAATCTAACTTGAGAATCTTATTAGCTGTGTAACCCTGGACAAACATATAACTCTGTTTCCTTCAGTTTCTTCATCTGAAGAACTAGATAGAGGATTTTGGCTAAGAAAACTCCAGATAGGATCATGAAGAGTGGGAAACGACTAAAACAACTGAACAACAAAAATAACATCATACATTTAGAGATGGGAGGAACCTCAGGGACCATCTCATCCGATCACCTTATTTTACAAAGGAGGAAACTGAGACCAAAGAGGTTTGTCCAAGGTAACACATAAACCAGGTCCTCCAAATCCAAGCTTGGGACTGAACACCTGGCATTAGGCTCCTAACCAGCTGAGAGCAATCAATGAATGAATAAACAGGCATTTATTAAGTACCTACTATATGCCAAGTACAGTACTGGGCTCTGGAGATACACATACAGAAATGAAACAGCCCCTGCCCTCAAGAAGCTTATAAATTCTACCAGAAGGGACAACATGTGTAATATATAGGTCCATATATGTGTATTATATATCTACAAAATACAAAAATATATATACAATTATACATACAAAAATATGTGTATTGTGCATATATGTCTGTAAATATATATGAAGTATAAGTGTATGTTTGTATATATGCATATGTGTGTATGTATATATATATATATATAGTACAAAAAACCTAAAAAGCAGATATAAGGTAACCCTGAGTGGAAAGCCACCAGCAGCAAGGGAACAAAGGAAGGATTTTCTATAGAAGGTGGAGCTTGAATTGTTTTGTTTTGGTTTTCTTCAAACCCTACCTTCTGTCTTCCTATCAACTCAGAGGCTGAAGAGGGGCAAGGGCTAAGCAATTGGGAATAAGTGACCTGAGTCATACAGCTAGAATGGTCTGAAGCGAGATTTAATCCCAGGTCCTCTTGACCCCAAGCATGGTGCTTTATCCACTGGATGCGTAGCTACTGCTTGAGCTGAGTCTTGAGGGAAACCAGGCAATCTAGGAGATGAAGAGGAGGAGGAAAAACATTCTTTGCGATGGGGATAGCCAGCACAAAGACAAAGAGAAGGGAAATGAAGCATCAAATGTGAAGAACTTCAAGGTTGGAATAGCTCAACTGTAGAGTGTATGGAGGAGGATACTGGGTATTAGAGACTGAAGAAATAACAAGAGGCCAGGATATGCAGAGGTTTCAATGCCCAACAAATGAATTTATGTTTGAACTTAGAAGCAATAGTGATCCATTGGAATTGACTGAGTGGGTGGTAGTAATGTGGTCAGATTTTGTGCTTTAGGTGGTTTTGTGGAGGGCGAATTGGAGAGAGATGAGATAGAAGACCATTTAGAAAATCATTGCAATATACCAGGCAAGAAGTAATGAGGATTGGAACTAGGAACATGCTTAGAGACTATTCATTAATAATTATAAGAATTAGGGGCTTATAGATAGTTGGTAACAATTCTAAGAGAGAAGGTGAGAGTTTTAAAAAATAATGACACTTAAAAGAATTTACTCTATGGATAAAGAGCCGAACTTGAAATCAGGAAAACTTGGATTCATGTCTCCCCTCTCATTCATACTGGCCGTCTGACCTTGGGAAAATTTCTTAACCTCTCAAAGCTCTACATAAGTCTGTAAGATTTTAAATTGTAGAGAAGGTCCTGCCCTGGAAGAGGAAGGGAGTTTCCTCACCTGGAAGTCCCTGCACCAATGAAGGAACAGGTCTAATCCTTAACTGACTCCTAGCATTATTAGCTTTGTAAAGTACTTTATATATATATGTATGTATGTATGTATATATATGTGTGTATATATGTGTATATATATGTATGTGTGTATATATATATATATATATATTAACATATTTGAGACTTGCAAGAACCCTGGAATATTTATTATCCCCATTTTATAGATGAAGAAACTGAGACCTAGGAAGTTCAGTGATTTGCCTTATAGAGTCACAGACTTAGAAATAGGAGAGATTTTATAAGTCATCTAGTATATTCCCCTCATTTTACAGTCAAGAAAACTGAGATCCTGACAAGAATACACTACTTGTCCAAAGTCATAGATGGTAAAAAAAAAAAAAGCAGAATTGTGAGTTGTACTGAGGTCTTCTCCCTGAACCATCTTCTTGTCCTTGATTGCAGAGCCAGTACTTGTTAAGAGGCACAGAATTGGGCTCTAGGTTTCAACTCAAGTGTTACTTTCTATAGAGCAAATTGTTCTCAGCCACCCATTCTGCCAGGGGGAGTCTTCATACACTTTGAATAGACATCCCCCCCCCCCCAAATCACCAACAGGTCTTTTACTTGCAATCTAGTTAAGCCTGTCTGATGAGATGGTTTTTGCCAGAGTGTAGCTGCTGAGCATGCTATGGCTCCTTGGAGCCCCAGATGAGAGTTGGGTGAAAGATGAATAAGAGAGGTAGATGGACCACCCTGAAAATGGCTCAATAAGCTGTCACACCAGAAGTGCCAGTCTTCCCTGAACATCCCCAGGCAGCTGAAGCAGGAGCTGTGGGGCACTTAGAGCTTAGTTAGACATTGGAGTGGTCATCCATTGCCAGTCATTCTGATCTTTGTCTGGCCACTGGACTTTGATAACTCTGGAAGAGAAAGTGAAGCTGATGACTTTGTGCAACTCTGCCTCACAAATCTATTCATGCTCAAGTCAAGACATCATCCCATGATGCCATTGGTCCTTTTCAAAAATGAAAGACAACTTTCTCCAGAAAGTTCTTCCTGGTCCCCCTATTTCTAGTGACACTTCCCATCTAAGGTGGCCTGATATCTGCTTTGTAGATTTATTGTGTATGTGTGTGCATATCTATATTATGAGAGAGAGAGAGAGAGAGAGAGAGAGAGAGTTGGAAAATGTTATTTAATTAGTTAATTTAGAGTATTTTTTCCCATGGTTACAAGAATCATGTTCTTTCCCTCCTCTTCTCCACTGGGTTTTACATGTGTCATTGATCAAGACCTATTTCTAGAGTCTATAATACACACACACATACACACATGTATATGTACATACACACATCTCCTCTGAAAGAATGCTTTAAAAAAGTACATTCTATCCAATCTGGGACCTTGCTTCCATCTCTGTGCTTCCTGTGATGCATCTCATCCCTTCTGTCCTATGATGTAAGGCCCATCCTGCTCCAAATCTGGAGAAGTCAAATCTCCACTTTTTTTTGGTCTCTTATTATTTTAAATGCTTCACCTGATCTCATGTTTCCTCTTCATCTTTATGCGTTTTTTAAAATGGCTTTATAGGTTACCAGAGATGAGGTACAATTCTGGTCTCTCTCCTACCTTACAATTGCTATTTCCAATTTTTTTTGTATTCATGGGGGCAGAGGGCTTCTGCTTTTGATGGGGGAAGCACACACTAATAATAATAGGCAGCAGAAGCAGAGACTAAATTAACTTTTAATGTCCAGATAAGCTTGCTGACCCAAGGACTAAATTATATAAGCCCTCCAAGGGGAGATGATTTGAAATCTTTTAAAATTAGAGGGAATGGAGATGGGACTTGACCCTTGGTTCACCTGCTCTGTGTTCTGTAATTCTCTCCACTGCCCTTGTGGTCACATCCATCATAAGCATTGTTTAATAATTTGCAAGTTCTCCAAACAGAGAAAATACTTCCTAGGAGACAAGTCGAGGGTCCTTCCCTCTTAGAATAGCAGCTAGCACATATTTGAGGGCTCGGAGACCCTTGTCCATGAGGTGAGGGTAGAAGGAGGTGGGCAGTGAGGGTTTTCCCTACATTGACACCCCCTGGGAGACATCCTAAGGGTTCCTGTGTTCCCTATTCCACAGCCCTATATCCTGAGAAGCAAATAGATGGCAGCTTGTGCTTCCAACAAGGGACCTCCACTGGGTGACAGCTGGATAAATAAGGATGATAGTGAAAGAAACAGGGTATACAAACGTGCAAATGCCCACATCTTGACCCCTGTTTGAGGTGATGCAACATTTGCCAAAAGTTAGTCAGCAACTGTGTATGAAATTCTTGTACTGTCCCAGTATCTGTAAAATGTATATATATATATATGTGTATGTATATATATATAATGTATGTGTATGTCCATATATGCAGGTCTGTAGTATCATATGATATATACAGAATATATACTTATGCATGCATGTGTACACACATAGTATTTCCCAAATGTCTAATCATTATTTAACTTAAAACTTTAAAGGCACTGAGGCTTTTGGAGCACTCTGTGAAATCTATTCCATATATCTGCCTTTGTGTTCTACAAATAATTAGAGAATGGACCTTATTGCAATAGGACTCACTACCTTTCTCTCCCCCCCTCGTCTTCTGTGTCCTCCAGTCCTTTGGCTGAGACTCAGAAAGGTGAAGAACTGCCGAGCTACTGTGTGGAGCAGGTGACTTTTTAGATTCCAGTTCCCATGACACTGATGGCTTCATTGCACCAAGCTTCTTCTCAGTGCCCTTCCCTGTATCCCTTAGGTACCAGTGAATCCTAGGGGTTACACATTGGCTAATAGGAGGAGGAGGAGGTTGGTTCTGCCCACCCATGTACACACATTTGCAATTACTCCTTGATTCTTAGAACCTCTGCCCTCTACCCCCGCCCATTCCCCAAATGATTAATTTTGGGGACCATGTTTTTGGTTTGTTTTTTTTTTGCTTTGTTTTTTTTTTAGGTCATCTCCTGCATTTTCATGAAATCCTATTTTTACCAGACTAAGTTACCTAGTTCATTGGTTCTCCTCTGTCCCTCTCCTACTTACCTTTGCTTACTTTACTTGGTTTTAAACGATTTATTTCAACCCTTAGTAGCATGGACAAATTGCAGAGCTGAGCAAAAGCTTGCAAATAAAACCTTTCCATCTTATGCTATTTACTGCTGTGAGGTTGCTGAGGAGCCGAATAATTCTGGCCTGAAGCCAAGTGTTCCAGTCTGAGGTGGGTCAGAGCAAGACAAGGAGTATTATTGTATTTATCACTGAGTACTAAGAAAGCTGGGGAAAGAGTTGGTCCTACTTAGAGCACTGGGTAAAAAGGGTTGGCAGTGAAATAATCACAACTTGATGGGCCCACCTGGAAGGGATGCCCTCTTTGAGTTGCTTGGCATTATGACGGGGTGTCTTCTCTATACTTCCCAACAATGCTCTCTTTGAGAGAGGGTACTGTTTTCCTTTTTGGTTTTGTATTATTGATGCCTAAACATAGTGCTTGGCATATAGTAAGTGCTAAATAAAGGCTTAATTGAACACCATATACCTAAATTGCATCATAATTTTTTGCAGAGATGTATAAGCACCTTCAAGACAAGAGACTTTGTCATCATTCCCTCATCTTTTAATTCCGAAAGAACTAACACAAAGCTTACATATATTAGTCACTTTTTAAAAACTCTTACCATCTGTCTTAGAATTGACACTAAGCCTCATTTCCAAAGCAGAAGATTGATCAGAGCTAGGCAATGGGAGTTAAGTGATTTGCCTGTGGTCACACAGGTAGGAAGTGTCTGGAACCAGATTTATTTATTTATTTACTTATTCATTCATTTATTCATTCATTCATTTTTTGTTTATTTACTTACTTTTTCATTTATTTATTTGTTCATTTATTTATTGTAAAGGTATTTTATTTTACAAATTGCAAGTAATAACCACTTTCTACATAAGTTTTCTGAAGTTATGTGATCCAAATTCTCTCCCTCTTTCACTTCTCTCCCCCTTCCCAGAGCTAGTAATCAATTTGATCTGGGATATACATGTATTATTACACAAAACATGTTTCCATACTGTTCATTTCTGTAAGGGAATACTCACATAAACCCAAAACCCCAAAAGAAAAACTCAAACTAAAGTGAAAAATCATATGCTTTGATCTGCATTCCAACTTTAATAATTCTTTCTCTAGAAGTGGATAATATTCTTTGTCATAAGTTCCTAGAATTGTCCTAGATCATTGTATTGCTGAGAGTAGCTAAGTCTTTACAGTTGATCATCCTACAATATTGCTGTTACTGTGCACAGTGCCCTCCTGGTTTTGCTTATTTCAGTCTGCATCAGTTCATAAAGGTCTTTCCAGCTCTTTCTGAAGTCATCCTGTTCATCATTTCTTAACAGCACAATAGTATTCCATCACCACACAATTTGTTCAGCCATTCTCCAACTGATGGACATCTTCTCAATTTCCAATTCTTTACCATTCTATAAAGAACTGATATAAGTATTTCTGTACAAGCAGGTCCTTCCTCTCCCACCTTTTTTAAATCTCTTTAGGATATAGACCCTATTACTGGATAAAAGGGTATGCATTGTTTTGTAGCCTTTTGGGCATAGTTCCAAGTTGTCCTCCAGAATGGTTGGATCAGTTCACAACTATGATGGATGAGTATTCCAATTTTGCCATATCCTCTCCAACATTGATCACTTTCCATTACTGTCATGTTGGCCAATCTGATAGATATGAGGTGATACCTCATAGTTGTTTTAATTTAGATTTCTCTAATTGAGTGATTAAGAACATTTTTTCATGTGATGATTGATAGCTTTGATTTCTTCTTCATCTGAAAACTGCTCATTCATATCCTTTGACCATTTGCCAACTGGAGAATGACTTGTATTCTTATAAATTTGACTTAGTGCTTTATATATTTGAGAAATTGGGTCTTTATTAGAGACATTTGTTATAAAATTTTTTCCCAATTTGTTGTTTCCCTTTCAATGCCAGTTACATTAATTTCATTTGTACAAAGCCTTCTTAATTTAATATAATCAGTATTATTCATTTTATATCTTATAATGCTCTCTATCTCTAGTTTGGTCATAAATTTTTCCTTCTCCATAGATCTGGCAGGTAAATTATTTTATATTACCCTAATTTACTTTTAATATTTTCCTTTATGTCTAAATCATATACCCATTTTGACCTTATCATGTTATCGGGTATGAGATATTGGGCCATACCTAATTTATGCCACACGATTTTCCAGTGTTAACAGCAGTTTATGTCAAACAGTAAGTTCTTGTCCCAAAAGCTAGGATCTTTGGGTTTATCAAACACTAGATTGCCATGGTCATTTACCCCTAATCTATTCCATTGCTCCACCATCCTATTTTCTAGCCAGTACCAAATTGTTTTGATGACTACTGCTTTATAGTACAGACCTGGTACTGCTAGGCCACCATATTTCACCTTTTTAAAAAATTCCCTTGATATATTTGATCTTTTGTTTTTCAGATGAAACTTGTTATTTTTTTCTTGTTTCATAACATAGGTTTTTGGTAGTTTGATTGATATGGCACTGAATAAGTAAATTAATTTAGGTAGAATTGTCATTTTTATCATATTAGCTTAGCCCACCCAGGAGCAATTAATGTTTTTCTCATTGTTTAGATCTATCTTTATTTGTGTGAAAAGTATTTTGTAATTCTGTAATTGTGTTGTGTAATTGCCTAATTGTGTATAATTTCTGTGTTTGTCTTGGCAAATAGATTCCCAAGTATTTTATATTGTCTAGAGTAAATTTAAGTGGAGTTTCTCTTTCTAACTCTTACTGTTTAGCATTGTTGATAATATATAGAAATGCTAATGATTTATGTGGTTTTATTTTGTTTCCTGCAACTTTGCTAAGTTATTAATTAGTTCAACTAGTATTTTAGTTGATTCTCTAGGATTTTCTAAGTACAAGGTCATATTTAAACCAGAATCTTCCAACTCCAGACCTGATGCTATATCCACTGAGCCACCTAGCTACTCCTAATCACTTTTAATAAATGTCAAATGAAGGAATATGTTAGAAGGAAATAATCTTGTATGAAGCAAATACAGTGGACCCCATGTATGGAGGAGCAGAGGAAAGTAAAAAATGCTGTGTATAGATAGAGCCTAGGCATTCTATAATGGAATTTCCATATGTAGTGCATTTTTGGAATTTTAATGCCCACCCTAAGAATCTTCCAGGATAATATAAGCTCCTTAAGGCCAGGGACTAGTTTTCATTTTGTCTTTGTATCTTTAGGACCTCGCCTAGTATCTTTATATAGAGTAGATGTTTGATAAATGCTTGTTGGACTGAATTGAAGAACCTGATTGGAGAAAATGAACATCATAGCTTTATAAACTCTCTGTAGTGGACCTTTTTAAGGACCCAAAAGGGTCATCACTCACCCATCTATTTTTCTGAGGCCAGGGTTGCATAATAGCAGTGGAGAGTCAATTAAGAGTGAAGCAAATAGCCATTTATTCCAGCTGGCTGGGGCAGATTGCAAGATGGATGACAATCTACCCCCACCATGACATGAGTCTCCTTATATACACATTTTTAGGGCAGCATTCATACGCTAAACATTATTCAAAGTAACATTGTGTGAAACAAAGCAAAGAAGGATTTTTATGAAAAATAAGTGGTTATGTGAAAAGTCTATTATACTTTTTTGAGAAAAATGTGTATTCTTAGCAAAAGGAGATATAGATAAGGGATTATCGTCTGAATATATCTGATCTCACATAAATCAAAGAAACCTGCCCATTGGGACAGAGAGGAGAGAGATCTTTCCCAGGATTCTGGAATCCTTTGCTTTCAGTAGTTAAGACTTTTGGTTCTGATAAGAAGTAAGGATAAGATGCCGATAGACACTAGCTGCTACAGCTGCGTCCTTCCTTCACTAATAATAAAATAGATGAAATTGGTATACTTGGAAACATGGCTGTTCCTAAAGAAAAGACAGGGAAGGGAGTGGCTTCTTGTGTTACACGAACATATCAGGGAAACTCATAGTTTAGTACAAGGGAAAGTTGGTATAGGATACTATGAGCAAAGGTAGTGAAAGGCATCACTTAATGGAAATTATCTCAGGATACTTGCTGCAGTCTGTCTCTGGGGTTCATTGGAGAGGGGAGGAAGTCTTTACTCACTTCTCCTACACCTTGATTATCCAAGAGAGTCAGTGTAAAACATTCCAGGCCAAGCTCCAGAGAAGGAACAGATAGGCAATGGAGCTGATGTTGGTTAACCTGCATATCTTACCCCTTATCTATATGGTTATTTGTCAAGGGTGCTATATAGACATTCTTAAACCAGTTTCACAACTCCCCAAACACCCATGAATCCAGATAGGAAGAAAAATACATCTGGAATTTTACTAACCTCTAGCTGGATGCTAAAGCATTTTCTTTGATTATGGATTTTTAAGAAAATCATTCTGAGAAGGGGTCCTTCAGCACTCTCAGACTACAAAGGAGTGCAGGTGCATAAAAAGTAATAATTTTTACTATAGAGCAGTGAAGTCAAATTCAGATTGAAACAAGGACTAAGAGATCACTAAAAGCTACATATTTATTTAGAAAACATTAACATTTTCTAAGTTCTGTTGTATATTTATTTTCTTAAATATTTCCCAACTACATTTTTTATAAAAAACATTTTTGTTTATTTTAATAAATATTTAGCAATTACATATAAGAAATTTTCAACAATATTTAAAAACATTTTGAGTTCTAAATTTTCTCTTTTCCTCCTGCCCCTCACCTATTTATTCCTCATGCCACCTCCCTCCTGCCCCTCAACAATTTCATATTGAACATACATGTTCAGTCATGCAAAACATTTCCATACTAGCCTTGCTGCAAAAGAAAACACAAACAAAATAAAAACAGCTTAAAAATATATTGCTGTCTTCACTTTAAGTTCACCAGCTCTCTCTCTGGAGGTGGATAGCATTTTCCAACATGGATACTTTGGAATTATCTTGAATCATTGTCTTGATTAAAGTAGCTAAGACTTACAGTTGATCATCCATATAATACTGCTGTTTTGTGTACTATGCTCTCCTGATCCTGTTTATTTTGTCTGTGAATATATAAGTCTTCCCAGTTTTTTTCTGAAACCATCCTGCTCATTATTTCTTATATCATAGTAGTAATCCTTAACATTCATGTACCACAATTTATTTAACTATTCCCTAATTGATGGATATCCCCTCAATTTCCAATTTTCTGCCACCAGTAAAAGAGCTGCTAGAAATATTTTTATACAAATAGATCCTTTATGAATTTTTTTATTGATCTCTTTGGGATACAGATGGTATTGCTTGTATTGCTGGGTGATAGTGACAATATCAGAAATCAGTAAGACAGTAAGCTAAGACTTGCAGTCTCAGTTTATCTTTAACTTGAAAGTGCTCAGTTCCACACTCTGGCATATTTACATTTGAAACCATTGATTTAAAAACCATTAAATAGTGTTGGTTGGGTGTAAGGGCAAGGTTTTATAGTTCTTTGGCCATAGTTCCAAATTGTTCTCCAGACTGATTGGTCTAGTTCACAACTCCACCAATTGTGCATTAGTGTTCCAATTCCCTCCAGGATTTGTCATTTTTCCATTTCTGTCCTATTTGTCAATTTGATCATTGTGAGCTGGGATCTCAAAATTGTTTTATTATGTTTTTCTAATCAGTAGTGATTTAGAAAAATTTTTTTAATCTGACTAGTAATAGCTTTGTTTTCTTCTTCCCAAAACTGCCTGTTCATATCCTTTGAAGATTTATCAACTTAGAAATGCCTCTTTTTTTTTTTAAATAAATTTGGCTCAGTTTTTTATACATTTGGGAAATGAGGCCTTGATCAAAGAAACTTGCTGCAAAGATTTTTTTCCCAGTTCCCTTTTTTCCTTCTAATTTTACTCACATTCATTTTGTTTGTACAAAATAATTTAAATTTCATGCCTATATTTTATTTTTTATGATTATATCTGGTGAGAAATAGATAAATCTTTCCTCATCCATAAATATGACAGGTTTATTTTTCCATCCTCCCCTAAATCATCTATCCATTTTGACCTTTTCTTGGTATACGATAAGAGATGCTAGTCTATATCTATTTTCTGCCAAATTGCTTTCCAGTTTTTTTCAGATATTTTTGTCTGATGGTAAGTTCTTGCCCCAACAGCTTGAATATTTGGGCTTATGAAATATTAGATTATGGTCATTTACTACTGTGTTTTGTGTAACTAATCTGTTCCATTGATCTACCTCTCTATTTCTTAGTCGGTATCAGGTTGTTTTGATGATTACCACTTTGTAATAAAGATTGAACTCTGAAATGCTAGGCCACCTTCCTCCACATATGTTCCCCATTGATTCCCTTGATATTCTTGACCTTTTGTGCTTCCAGATGAATTTTGTTATTATTTTTTCTATCCTTATACAATAACTTTGTTGTGGTTTTATTGGCATGGTACCAAAGAAGTAAATTGAGGTAGACTGTCATTTCTATCATATTGGCCCTGCCTACCAATAAGCAATTAATATTTCTCCAAATGTTTATATCTATCTTTTCTTGCATAAAAATTGTTTTGTAATTGTATTTGTGTAATCCCTGGGTTTGTCTTAGCAATTATATACCAATCTATTTTTTGTTTTCTTCAGTTATTTCAAGTGGAATTTATCTTTCTGTCTCCGCTGGGTTTTTTTACTGGTATATAGAAATGCTAATGATCCACATGAGTTTATTTTATATCCTGCAATTTAGCTAAAAGAGTTAACTTTTTCAGCTAGTTTTTTAGTTAATTCTATAGTATTCTCTAAATAATTTATATGCAAAAAGTGATAGTTTTGTTTCTTCATTTCTTATTTTTGTCCCCTCATTTTCTTTTTCTTATCATTATTGTAGTTACCATTTCTAGTTCAATATTGAGTAGTAGTGCTGATAATACACATCCTTACTTTACTTCTGATCTTATTTGGAAGGCTTAAATTTATCCCCATTACAAATCATTCTGGCTCTTGGTTTTAGATAGGTTTATTAATCAGTTTAGGAAAAACACCAATGCTTCTTGTGCTTTCTAGTGTTTTTTTTAAATTTTAATTTAATTTTTTTAATTTGGTCAATTTCAAACACTATTCCTTGGTTACAAAACTCATACCCTATTCCTCCCTTCCCTTCCCCCACCCCTCCCATAGCCGATGCACAATTCTACTGGGTATCACATGTGACCTTGACCAGAACCTATCTCCATGTTGTTGATATTCACACCAAGATGTTCATTTAGGGTCCACATCCCCAATCATATTCCCCTCGACCCATGTAATCAAGAAGTTGTTTTTCTTCGGTGTTTCTACTCCCACAGTTTTTCCTCTGAATGTGGATAGTGTTGTTTCTCATAGATCTCTCTGAGTTGTTCAGGATCACTGCATTGCCACTAATGGAGAAATCCATTACATTCAATTGTACCACATTGTATCAGTCTCTGTGTACAATGTTCTCCTGGTTCTGCTCCTCTCACTCTGCATCACTTCCTGGAGGTTGTTCCAGTCTCCATGGAATTCCTCCACTTTATTCCTTTTAGCACAATAGTATTCCATCACCAACATATGCCGCAATTTGTTCAGCCATTTAAAGGGCATCCCCTCATTTTCCAATTTTTTGCCACCACAAAGAGAGCAGCTATGAATATTCTTGTACAAGTCTTTTTCCTTATTATCTCTTTGGGGTACAAACCCAACAGTGCTATGGCTGGATCAAAGGGCAGACAGACTTTTAGTGCCTTTTGGGCACAGTTCCAAATTGCCCTCCATAATGGTTAGATCAATTCACAACTCCACCAGCAATGCATTAATGTCCCAACTTTGCCACATCCCCTCCAGCATTCATTACTTTCCTTTGCTGTCATGTTAGCCAATCTGCTAGGTGTGAGGTGATACCTCAGAGTTGTTTTGATTTGCATCTCTCTGATTATAAGAGATTTAGAACACTTTCTCATGTGCTTATTAATAGTTTTGATTTCTTTGACTGAAAATTGCCTATTCATGTCCCTCTTTCTAGTGTTTTTAATAGAAAAGAGTGCTATATTTTGTCAAGTTTTTTCAGCATCTGTTGAAATAAGTATGTAATTTTCATTATTATTAATATCATTAATTATTCTGATAGCTTTATCCAGCTCTGCATTCTTGGTATAAATCTGACCTGGTGATATCTTATAATTTTTGTGATATGTTGGTATAATTTTCTTGCTTATATTTTAAGTTTTCCCATTGATATTCATTAAGGAAATTGGACTATAATGTTCTTTCCCATGTTTTTTATCTCCCTGGTTTAGATATTAGAATTTTATTTGTGTCATAAAAGGAATATGATAGGATTCCTCCTTTAACTGTGTTTTCAAATAGTTTATATTATATTGGGATTAATTGATTCTTAAATGTTTGGTAGAATTTCTTTGCAAATCCTTCTGGTCTTGAGAATTTTTTCAAGAGTGCTCATTGGTAATTTATTTAATTTATTTTTCGAAGTTAGGATTGTTTAAGAATTCTATTTCCTCTTTCAGGAGCTTTTGTATCTCTTTTTCCATTTGGCTAATTATGTGCTTTTTTTTTCAACATCAATGAATTTTTATACCTCTTTTCCATTAGGCCGATTTTGTTTTTAGGATGGTCTTCAATATTTTTGTACCTCTTTTATATAGCAATTAATTGTCTTTTCATAATTTTCATATTTTACTTTAATTTCTTTGCTTAATTTTTCCTCTTTCCATTCTTACTTGATTTTGAAAATACTTTTTTAGCTCTGCCAGGAATTCTTGTTGGGTTTATGTTTAATTCACTTCTTTTCTTTGAGACTTTTCTTGTAACTATTTTGACTTTGTCTTCTTCTGAGTTTGGGTCTTAATTTCCCCACAACCTAGTAGATTTTTATGGCCAGGTCCTTTTGTTGCTGTTTGCTCATATTTTTCCATCCTGTTTCTTGATTTGGAACTTTATATTAATATTGTATTCTTTTTTTCTGACATGGTGGTAGGAGAGATTATTTCAGATTTTTTGGCTTTTTTGAACTGCTATTTATAGAGCTATTTCTGGGGTTTTTTAAGTTTTCAGTATTTCCAAAGTGGTATGATTTGTGGTGAAGTGTGATCCCTGTGCTGTCCTGGTCTGCACTCTGGTCCTTGCTCACTAAGAGTCCCTGATCTCTTGGGTTGTAATTATCATTGCTCTTCAAGGTTCCTGATCCCTTATGACTAAAAGTAATGTTGTGCCTCAGAACTTCCATTCCCTCTTTACTGAAAGTGCTCTTCTTTGCCCCTGTACTATGAATTAGAAGTGAATATAGGGAATGGAGCTGTCAAAAAGTATCTGATCTTACACCCAGTACTAGCATGGAGTCCTCTGTAATCTCTTTATGACTCATTGCCAGGTCTCCTTACTGTCTCTGCTTGATTGCTGCTAAAGCTGCTGCTTCTGTTGCTACCACCTGATTTCACCACTGGTATTTCACATGGGCTCCAGACCAGCCTTTACCCCACAGATCTTTTTCTAAACTCCTCTATTGTTATGGAATGGACTGGAAGAATGTCTCACTTTAGTTGGTTCTGACATTCCAGATTTCCATTTGAGGTGTTATTTTAAAAGTGTTTCTAGAAGAATGCTGGGAGAACTCAGCTGAGTACATTCTTTACTCTGCCATCTTGACTGTGTCACCAGAGATTGACCCCTACCTACATTTTGATCTTGTTAGGCAAAACTAGGATGTGTGGACTGCATTTTTTCACTTTTACTAGAGAGAGAGATTCCTTCACTGAGTAGGAAATTAGACTAAGCCAGATAATTACCTTCCAACCTTCTAATCATATGAAATAATGCTCTAGTTAATCATTCGAGAAACAAAGACCCTCCTTGTCACACTCTAACCCCTAAAAGTGGGGAAAATAATCCACTCAGCCTTGATGTGAGTTGAGGTACAAACCTTAGTTGAGCTTGCTGAAGTTGGCCGTTTAAACATGTTTCATTGGTCTTAAGTTATTCTGATCCCAGTATTCTACTGACCCCTGCCTTGATTGTCAAATAAGAACAGGAAGTGGAAGTTGGTTTGCTGCTAGGCATATTACCATTCTTCCCCACTTAGCATTTTGCTTCTGATAGTACTTTTGGATTTACTGACCACTATTTTCTGCTCCCTCATACCTAACTATATCAACTCCATCATCATACCCTTTCTTGTCCTTTTGTATTTGATAGAGGGATATGTCCTCTTTCTCCCAACACCAATAGAATATTAGATCCTTAAGAGCAGAAAATTTTTGATCTAGTCTTTATGCTCTTTGAAAAGATTCAAATTGATGAATTGCTGTGAAATAAAGCATATATAATTCTACCAATATATAATTGCATAGAATGACATACAGTAGAATATTCCTGCAATCCCTGAAATACCAAATCATAAAATTCTATTGAACATAATTGAATCTTTCTTTAGCAGTTAAGAAATCATTCATTTTGAGAAATTTCTTCCTCTGCTTCTTACTATCTGTGAAACTGTAGACAAGAGAATTATCCTCTCATTTAGAGACATTTATATATTGTAAAATAATGGAGTTGGACTAAATAGTCTCTCCATTGACTAATCTTTCATCTTGAAGACTATGATGTTTCAGAATATTCAGTATGGCCTCTCTTGATCACTGGGTGTATGGGTGGGTGTTCATGGAGGACCAGTTCCTTTGGTGTGAGGGTTTATTGAGTCCCTCTTCAGGGATGCTCATTTACTTTTTATGTCTACCTGGCACCCAATTCCCACTTGTCCTTCCAAGAAGCAGTAGCATGTCCAGCAGCTACACCCCAGTAATTCTTCTTAGAAGATGGGCTAAACCATGTTGAGGATAAGCAACAGCCATAAGCCTATTAGTGGGTCAGGGGAATATCTACCCCAAGCAAGTTAGGACTTTCCCCAGTGGAATGGGGGATGAGAACAATTTGTTCCACTGGCCATGAAAGTAGCTGAAGCAAGGATTGTGGACTACTTGGAGGTTGGTCATTGAAGACACTGAAGATACCAAGGTCATCCACTGCACCCAGGGCCATCACCAGTCATTCTGACTTTTGTCTTGCCACTAGACTAAGATGACTCTGGAAGAGAGAACAAGATTGGTGACTGTGTAACTTTGCCTCACAAATCCAATTTATGCACAAGCCAAGACATTATCCTGTGATATCACTGGTCAAACAATAATAGCAACAATACCACATGTAAAATCTAATTATTTGAATTTTCAAAGTTGCTTAAATTCTAGATTAATGTGAGTTTTCTCTAGCAATAATAGAAATATTAATGAAAAGAGGCAATTCTTGGGAGCATATTGAAGTAGAGGACATTTCCTCCAAAGCCTCTTTAATTGGGGATGCATGCTAACTGAGCAGTAGCTTCTTACCTTTTTATCAGCTTTGATTGGCTCTTTCCTCTGTCATGAGTTCAGGTTGTCTCTCTGACTGCCTGAAAATGTCCCCAAATGTCCTTGTCTAATGATTTTTTGAAAGCAGAGAGGCCTATCACAGAGAGGGCTGAGTTTTCTTTTCTCTGTGAAGGCCATTTTGGCATATTTAGGGTAGGTTCTATGTAGAGTAGGGTTTGTATCCTAGATTCTGTGAAGAGAACTTTTGTTTTCTGACATGTGGCTGTTTACATGTTGACTCTGCAATTAATAATAATAGCTAACATTTGTATAGGGCTTACTATGTGCCAGGCATTGTGCTAAGCACTTTACAATTGAGGACAGAGACCGATTTTTTTGGCTTTCTTTTCATCCCCAGTGCTTATCACATGCTTGGCATATGGTCTACCTTTAGCAAGTGCTTATTGACTTAGCTAATTGTCTTTTTATCCTGGACAACTTTTGCCTATGGCCTTCCATAAATTCTCTTCAAGGTGTTCATCCAGGGTCCTGGGGACCTTCCTCTAAACTCTTGAAATTCTTGGTTTATAAAACACTTAACACTGGTGCCTGGCACAGAATAGATGCTTCATAAATTTTTCTTCCTTTCCTTTCCCCTTTTGCCACCTGACAAGTACACCATCCTTACTGGTCATATATTTCTCTAATGCTACCTTTTATGAGATTTCTCTTGAGCAAGTCTTCATTGGTAATATTTCGCAGCCTACTCATTGCCCCCCGGGTGACCAGCAACTTTGGTGTTTCATGATTCATAGCCATATAGTATCACTGGAAAGATATTGATGAAAAGATGGAGCTTTGTTTCAGAGAGCTTGATAAATTAAGAGATTGTACTTGTCTTTATTCTTTTATTCCAAAGACTAACTTTAAAAGAAACAACTCTCGTTGGTTGCTGATCGTCTAGTAAAGTTCAGTTAACGTAAGCCATTATAAAATGAACATATCTAGCAAGGGGGGCTTTTTTTGGTGTTGACAAAGCTCTAGCTGTTGCTCAGAGATTCTCCCAAAAGGTCATTCTCTGATGGTCAGCCATTAAAGTCACAATTTTTGTAGTTGTTTCTGATTCTGTAGCTCATGTACTATGGAAAGAGTGAGTAGTCATAAGTAGAAAGAATAGGACTTGGAGCCAAAGCAACCAGGCTCCATATAAGTCCCAACACTTAAAAGCTGTGTGGTTACTATATTTCATGGCCACAACTTTATCATCTGTAAAATGGAAATTATGATATATACATTTCCATCTTCTGAAGGATGTTGAGAGGAAAGTTCCTTATAACCCTTAAAATTCGCTCCGTACCTAGAAGTTTCTAGATGTCTTATTACACACAAAAAAGCTAGCTTAAGAGAAACCATTGTGGAAGAAAGTACTTGCCCAGGAATCCCAAGAACTGGATTAGAGGGCTGGTTCTGATAGTAGCTAGCAATTCAGCCTTGATTAAATCCATGATTTTTGGTGTGACTCGGTTTCTACTGCTATAATATCATCATCATTGACATTTATAGAGCACCTTAAAGTTTACAAAGCATTTTTTATTTGTTGCAAAAATAGCTATTCTTTTGGTAGTATTTTAAGGTTTGTGAAACACTCCAGAGACATTTTCTCAAATGATCCCATGACAGCCCTATGTGCTAAGTACTATATTATTAACCCCATTTTATGGAAGAAGAAGGAACTAATATTCAGATGTTTGAATCATCATGGAAGCATAGCTAGTAAGTGTCAAAAAAGCAGGATTTGCATCGAGGCTGTGGTGTTAACATGGGAACTTCTGATTTGCCCACCTTCATATGTGAATTAAATGAAAGTTTAATAGCTTAAAGAAGATAAGTACATCATTCCGACTTCTTGAGCCTGGCTCTTGTTAATAGTCCCAGCAAAGGCATACCAGAACCTGCAGCAGATTCGGGGTGAAAGACTCAGGTCAGCCATCCCCAGCTCCATTGCCTGTCTCCCATTTCCTTGGGGTACAAAGAATATCACAAATAGGGAGTAAGGCAAATAAACCTTCCAGGTATTTTTTGAGATGCAGCTGAGTGAGACACTGTTATTTTAGACCCTAATTAATTCTAAAGCCAGTGGCATTTAAGGATTGTTGTTGTTGTTGTTATTATTCCTAATGACATTTTTAGAATTGGGGCTCTAAATCGGCACGGTGTGCTGCCAGGTTTGAATTACGTCCTTGGTATCCTCAGCTAAAAAAACTGAAAATGCACCAAAGTTGGCAGGAGCTAACAGAATCAATGTTAAGCTCTTGAAATAAGGCGCCTTCTCTTGGAGTGAACTCATTCCCCGAAGGAAAGAGGCAAGAACAATCTTTTTGGATCTGCTACACTGGGTCTTGTATTTCTTTAGCAGGCTTATGTGGAGAGGGCTGTCTTCTGTCAGCTGAAGGGTTTCATTTGGTCGGTGCTAATAGAATCTGCCAGTCCCATTAAACACAGCTCGGTATTTTAACAATGTCGTCTAGTTTGGTGGGGAGTGGGGTGGTGTTGTTTTTTATGATGATTGGTTTTCGTGGTACTGTGTCCTATCTCATGCTGAAAAAGTTGATTTTAATAAAAGTGCCATTTGTGCAGAGGAAACAAGCATTTCACATTTTCACAAAGGAGCTTTAGACTCTTTCGCATCAGCAGTCTCACCTCTTTTTCAGAGAAGCCTCAGAAGGTCCTTGTCACATCTCCTGAGAAGGGACCAGATTATTGTGTTACTAAATGGTGCTAAAGAAAGAGCCTTGAATTGGGAGTCAGAGACTCTAGGTTCAAGGTCCAGCTCTGACGTTGCCTGGCTCTATAACCTTGAATCCATGATTTTCAGTGTGACTCAGTTTCTACTGCTATAACATCATCATCATTGATATTTTTAGAGCATCTTAAAGTTTACAAAGCATTTCACATTTCTTCTTCTGGCCCTCAGCTGTCCCCTTGGTGAAAGGGCAAGGTAGAGGAGAGGGAGACGCTGGATTAGCTGCCTCCAGAGGTCCCTCCTAGCTCTGACAAACTATAACTCTAGGAAGAGGTTGATGTTTGTTTTATTTCTCTTTCATCATTGTGTGAGATATGAGGGCAGCTAGGCAGCACAGTGGATAAAGTATTGAGACTGGTGTCAGCAGTACATATGTTTAAATCCAGCCTCAAACACTTACTAGTTTTGTGACCCTGTACAGGTCACTTAACTCTGTTTGCCTCAGTTTCCTCATCTACAAAATGAGGTTAAGAAGGAAATGGCAAACTGCTTCAGGGTCTTTGCCAAGAAAACTCCAACTGGAGACCCAAAGATTTGGACATGATGAAAAATGACCAAACAACAACAGTGTGAGATAAAAGAGGCCACCTGGCATACTGGACAGAGGTAAAACTTGAATTCAAGATGATCTAGGAGAAATTATTAGCCATGCCAGGGGTGAGACGGTTCTAACTGTTAGAGAAAGAAGCCCAATGTTAAATTTTGAGTGTGAGTACAATTGACACAAATTAGGGCTTGATTTAATATTTTGTTGACTGTCTAAACTTAAGAAAGTGTTTCTAATATAATACATATTCAACTTAGAAGTGTGTGTACATATGTCACTCTGCACCACCATGACCCCCTACCTGGTCCCAGTGTTAGACATTTACCAGCATACCTTGGTATTCCTTTATAAATGTGCTTTATCTATGTAAAGGAATGATACCATCAACAGACAGCAGTCCTGATGAGTGCAGGATAATTAATAATAATAATAATGGAATGACTTTAAGGTTTGCAAAGTACTTTCCATTCATTATTTCATTTGAGCCTCACATCATCCCTGCCCCTGACACATACTGGCTTTGTGATCATGGTGAGTCACTCCACTCTCAGTAACCAGGACAACTCTCTAAAACCCTAATATGAAGACTAATTATTGAATTGTTAGAGCAAGGCTCCATACCATACATTTTTTAAATCTACAACCAAAAAGGTACATGGCAACTATTCAAGGCTACACCATTGCTACCAGAAATTACAGAAAGGTTATTCTTAAAGAGACCAGACATTCATCAATACTGAATTTGTAAGTCAGTGAGAGAAATTGTATAACAAATTACATGTAGTTAATAAAATGCTTATTGACTGACCACAGGCTATAGGAATTTAGGACCCACCAAATACCTTATCAGACAGAGTCTCATAGCTAGAATTATACTATAGAATTATAAGTTACCTAACTTTTATAAACTAACAAATAATAAATACATAGGCTCTGAATAGAGATCTCAAAATATGCATGAATATGCAACATATAAATTGCAGCAGAGCCAGAGCATCATCTCAGATAGAAAGAATAGTTGCCTAAAATCATCTGAACAACACTGATCCACAAAAAAGTCAAGATCAATGTTTTAAATCTCTAAGTGACATGGAATAAGAGGCTTTCAGATTATGGAGACAGAGTAGAAGAAACTGGAGCAGCTAGGTAGCTTCATGGGTAGAGCACCCATTCTGGAGTCAGGAAGACCTGAGTTCCATTCTGGTTTCAGCTGCTTACTAACTATGTGTCCCCAAGCAACTAATTTAATCTGTTTGCCTTAATTTCCTCATCTGTAAGATGAGCTGGAGAAGGAAATGATAAACCACTCCAGAATCTTTATCAAGAAAACCTCCCTGGGTGGGTTCAAGATGGTGGCATAGAGGCAGTGAAAGTTTAAATCTCTGAAAACCCTTCATTACCCATTACAAACTAAATGCTACTAGGGGACTGAAAGTCAAACCTAACAAGACAGAGCCAAGGAACCCTCCTGCTAGACTCAACTTAAAAGGTACACCTCCAAAAGCAGGAATTCAAGAACACTTGGGTTTAAGGGAAAGGAAGAAGGAAGGTCCCATGACCCCTCCCCCATCTAGAGTGCTAAGCCTCCAGTGGCAGCTGGAACCTCTGGGTGGGCAAGGGTGCTGGTCTGGAGGGAGTACTTTGTAGGCAAAGCTGTTCCAGGCTCAGAGCGTCGAACATAGGCGGTGGGGAAGCAGTTCAGGAAGAAGAAGCATAGAGCACAGAGCAGGCCACCTAGTTGCAGCAGCAGAGACCCTCCATATTGGTCCCCCTGCTGGAGGTTTTGGCCTCAGGGCACATCCAGCCCAACCCAGCTGGACTTAATCCCATCAAAGTCTTCAGAGGGCAGGGAAGCTCAAGCTTCAACACCCCTCCCCCATAGACTGCTGGACTTAATCCCATCAAAGCCTCCAGAGGGCAGGGAAACTCAGGCTCCACCATATAGCCCCCATAGACTGTGCTGAGAGATTTTCTGACAAACCTCCAAGGGGGAAGGCTGACAGAAAAGCCCAAAACCACAAAAAATTAGAGGAGCAAGAGCACAGGCAACTGCAGGGAGTAAGATGGAGTAAATATGAGTAAACAACAGAAAAAGAAAAAAGAAATTACAATCGACAGCTTCTATACAGGCAATAAACAAAGAGCAAATGGAACAGAGAAGGAGGAGGGAACACCAAGCAAAAAAAAACAGAAACCCCAGCAAATTGGATACAGGCTTTGGAAGAACTCAAGACACAATTCAAAACACAATTAAGAGAGGCTGAATACAACTGGAAAAAGAACTTTAAAAGTAAGATAAGTCATCTGGAAACAGAGGCATTTGAACTAAAACAAGAAAATAGGGTCTTGAAATCCAAAATCAACCAGCTTGAAAATGAGGCAAAGAAGATGAAAGATGAGGCAAAGAAGATGAAAGATGAGGCAAGGGAGATGAAAGATGACCTCCAAAGAAAATCAGACCAGAAGGAGGATGACCAAAAAGCCAGGGATGAAATCCAGTCTTTAAAATCCAGACTACAACTACTAGAAACAAGCGACTTCACAAGGCAGCAGGACACTATAAAACAAAATCAAAAGAATGAAAAAAATTGAGGAAAATATGAAGCAACTCATTCACAAAACAGAATATTTAGAAAATAATTCCAGGAGAGACAACTTAAGAATCATTGGTCTACCAAAAGACCATGACAAAAGGAAAAGCCTGGACGTCATACTATAGGAAATCATCCAAGAAAACTGCCCCGATACTCTAGAACAAGAGGGAATAACACCACTATTGCCTAGCCTTTACTGCTCTTCTGCCTCAGAACCAACTCACAATATGGATTTTTTTAAAAAGTTACAAATGACAAGTTAACAACAATAATAATAATCGATGGATATCTCATAGAAATAACCTAGTTATCACATCTCTCATTTCTTTCTCAGGCCACTCAGTAAATGTTTATTAAGTACATTAAACATCATGTGCTAGGCATTATGCTAAGCCCTGAGGATACCAGAAAAACAAAAGACAGTCTTTGCCTTCAAAGGGCTCACATTCTAATGGACAGTTTATAGTATCACAAAAAAAAAGGAGTTGCAAGGATCCTCAAAAGTCATGTAATCCAACCCATGCCTGAATAGAAATTCCCTCTAGGAGAGCCTCTACAAATGATCATCAAGCTTCCTCTTGAATAATCAGTGAGAAGAAATTCACTACCTCTTAAAGCAGCTAATTCCACTATGGAATAGCATCAATCCTTAGGAAGGTAGGTTTTCCTTACATTCATCTGAAATCTTCCTCTTGAATCCTTCCTCCCTCTACTTTTCCCTTCCCTCTGGGACCAAGTAGAACAAGTCTAATTCCTCTTCCATTTGAAAGCCTTCAGAGATTTTAGGACTACCCTCATGTCTTTCTAGTCTGTAGATATTCAAAAAAGGAAGGAAGAGGCTAATAAAGAACTCTTCTTTTAACATGGTGTAATAAGGTGGCCTTGTAATGATAACAGAATTCAACCACGAATCTGTATTTTGCTCACACCTATTGCCTCCTAGCTTCATGGGTTCCTAGCAAAGGAAGTGAATTATGGGCCAGAGCTGAAGCCCTTGGCACTGAGTGGACCAGGGAATGTAGTTTGCAGTGATGATCCTGGCATCCGCATGAAGATAGGAATAAACCAATGAGAAAAATGAGTGAGAGGCAGCAACAACAGCAGATTAAGGCACTAATTTATGAGTTCTAATAGGGAAGGAAATAAGCCCCAAAACAGAGTTATTAAAATGCCAGTAAACAAATTGCCTGCACACACAAATGAAGCGCAAGTAAATAGGATGGAATCGAGCAAAACAAAAATCAAAGTGATTTGAGTAGATTAGGCTTATGGGTAGATAAGTGCCTCATGTAATTCAATGAAGCATAGTCTAAAGCAGTGCGGCTAAGGAAGGAATATAGACCTAGGAGGAATGATGCTTTCTTAGCTTCACATTGCGAAAACCTTAGGGCATCCCTAGATTGGGGGTTACAGTATTCAGTTTAAAACTTGGGAAAGATAGTTGCATAGGTACACGCACCATGTTCCTCTAGGCACATGACTGGCACAGCATAGCTCTGTGGTCCAGGAGTTGTATGACTTGCTTTATTCTCTGGACTCCAGCTTTCTTATCTGCAAAGTGAAGGAATGAAACTAGGTGGTCTCCTGGGTCCTTTACAAGTCCATCATTCTATAGTTCTATGAGATGGGGCAAGACCAGCTCACCTCTGTCACTAGTTACTGATGTCCTTAGTCTCCTAAGTTGGAAAAGTGGCCAGATAACTGACCTTTATCATTATAAGACCGCTTCATTACATTTCAGGTGCCTAATTAAGGGATGGAATTCGATAAATATTTAGCATCTACTATACCTAGGTACCATGGAGAAGACCAACAAGAAAAATAATATGGTATTTGTCCTCCAAAAGCTTCTAGTCTCAAAGAAAAGAAGACAATTTTAACAATAAATATAATATGTACTGCTTAGTATATGATCATTTTGGGTCTCAATTCTCATTTCTTCCCCCATCTGCTAGTTGTGTTTTCCCCTCATAGATCACCTTCCATTTACTCTATAGCTTGTATATGCCTACTTATGTATAGATCATCTATTCCTTAAAACAGCTAGGTGGGATAATGGGTAGTGTGCAGGGCCAGTTACTAGAAAGTCTCACCTTTCTTTCTTTTTTTTTTTAAATTTTTAAACCTTTACCTTCTGTCTTAGAATCAATATTGTGTATTGGTTCCAAGGCAGAAGAGTGGTAAGGGCTAGGCAATGAGGGTTAAGTGACTTGTGCAGGGTCACACAGCTGGGAAGTATCTGAGGCCAGATTTGAACCTAGGACCTCCCATCTCTAGGCTTGGCTCTCAATCCACTGAGCTACCCAGCTGCCCCCAAGTCTCATCTTTCTGAGTTTGCATCCAGTCTCAGACACTTAATGGATATATGACTCTGAGCAGGTCACTTAATCCTATTTGTCTTAGTTCCTCCTCTGTAAAGTGGGCTGGAGAAGGAAATGTCAAACCACTCCAGTATCTTTACCAAAAAAAAAAACCAAAAGAAGTCAAAAAGAGTGAGACACAATCAAAACAATCACATCTATTCCCATTGAAATGTAAACTACTTGCAGAACCAGGAGAACATTGTACACAGAGATGGATATACATTATGGCACAATCCAATGTAATGAACTTCTCTACTAGCAGCAATGCAATGATCCAGGGACAATTCTGAGGGACTTATGAGAAAGAACACTATCTACACCCAGAGAAAGAACTGTGGGAGTAGAAACACAGAAGAAAAACAACTGCTTGATCACATGTGTCAATGGAGATATGATTGGGGATGTAGACTCTAAACGATCACCCTAGTGAAAATATCAATAATATGGAAACAGGTTTTGAACAATGATACATGTATAACCCAGTGGAATTGCACATCAGCTCCAGGAAGGGGGAAGGGAGAGAGGGGGAAAACATGAATCATGTAACCATGGAAAAATATTCTAAATTTTAAAAAACATGTAAATTCCTTGAAAGTAGGGACAGTTTTTGCTTCTTCATTGCATCTTCAGTGCTTAGCACAGTACTTAGCACATAGCAGGCATTTAATAAAATATTCTTTCATTGATTGAGTGGCACCTATCTTGTTTACCACATGATTTTTTTGTGCAAATCAAATGAAATGATGAATATGAAAGTGTCTTAAAAGGAGTGATATTTCACATGTATGCAAAACATATGTTTTTTATGTAAGAGTAAAAATAATATCTAGTATTTTAAGGTTGATAAAATGCTTTCACAAGTTATATCATTTGATTTAATTTCTCTATGCACAGATATATTTTTAAAATAAACAAAAGACTTAGGGATCCAGTGTCCAGAATGCTTTCCCTACTTCCTTTTCCTCTGTATTGAATTAGTACTCATTTTTTCTTTTTCTTAATTCAATTTTATTTTCTTTCCATTTGCAAATTCTCTCCCTCTCCCCTCATTGAGAAGGCAAGAAATACAAAACCTATTATAAATATGAAGTCATGCAAAACATATTTCTGCATTAGCTATGGAGTAAAAAAAGACAAGGAAATGAAAGAAATAGAAAAAAAATATGTTCCAATTTGCCCTGAGTACATTAGTTCTCTATTTGGAGGTGGATAGCATTTTTCACCATGAGTGATTCCTTTTGAATTGTGGTGGATCATTGTGTTGCTCAGTTACTAAGTCTTTCACAGTTTATTATCCTTACAAGGTACTCAACTTTTCTAACCCAACTGATTTGCCACTTCCCCTGTGAAGCCTTCCTAGATTCCCAAGGTCACTAATCCTCTGCCAAAATTAACTTTGCCCCTTGCAGATAACTTACATACTGAACATTTATCATTCTGAATCATAGTTATTTAGATACATGTAATCCTCTACTAAAATTATATTCTAATGTCCAGCATCATGACCTGGAGGTAACCTTGGGTTCTTGAAAGTTAGGACAGTGGAATAAAATCTATGCTAAGTCTCACCAAGCTAGAAAGCCTTCAAACATAGATCTTGGGGCAAACATTGTTATCCCTGGGTTAAATTGGAAGTAACATGGTTGATATTAGCTCCATGTCATTTGTCTCATGCATAGACATTAATAACTACATCCAGAATAAATATAAAAGAATAAATACAAAGCAATTAAATAAAAGGTAATTTGAGAGAGAGAGAGAGAGAGAGAGAAGTTATTAGCAGTTAAAAGGATCAAGAAAAGCTTCTGTAAAAGGTGGTGCTTGAGCCATGTCTTGAAAGAAGAGAGGTGGTAAGGAGGGAGTGCATTACAGGCAGGAGGGATAGCCAGTCCAAAGGCACAAAGGTGGAAGATATAATGCTGTGGCTAAGGAATAGAGAAAAGGCCAGCTTGACTAGATTGTACCATGAGAGAGAAGTCATAATGTCCATCGACATTTAACTTCTTAGCCCCTCTGTTTTCTTTTCTGTAAAATGAAGGTATGATCTCTAAGGTGTCTTTCAAGTTTAGTATTATATAGTCCTATCATAATTCATTTGAGTATGATCAGGTATGTTGGGTCTTGGTATTTAAGTGTATTCTCTGTCTCATTATCCTGTCCTTGCACATTGCCAATTTAAAAGATTTTCCTCAGGATATTTTACCTTTTATCCTGTTTTGGATTTGAAAGTGGATGGCATTTGGAGTCTTTCTGGATGATTCTGTGGGTTGGTGAGGCTTCTCTAACATGAAGCTTCTGGGAAGAACTCAACTCTCTCCTACATTAGTGATGTCTGCCCCATGCACAGAAATTAAACCCTATCTGATAATCATGCTATGGAGAAAATCAGGGATCTGAGATGGTACCCCCCAAATGGGTCATCATGAACTCAACAGAACTGGTGCCAGATATGAACATAGCTTCAATTACAGCCATGATAAACCATTACTTCCTCTTAATGTTCCTTTTTAAGGTAAATATAATTAATGCTGATTAAAAAGCTTAGGATTCTTTAGCTCATTAGTGTGAAAAAATGGGATAATGCATATTGCATCAAAGGAGGAGACATCAGAATTTAAGGAACTGCTCTCTGCCTTTCATGGTAGGTTAATTAAATTATGCTTGTTGTTTGTCATTTGTAGACAAATACTTCAATAAGTTGGAAAGTTCCCATCTAATCCTCTTTGGAGGCAGGCTTTCTCTTTGAGGTGGAATGTGGGGGTTTCCTTTTTGGGCAATGGCATCCATTCTCCTTTTCAAACTGTGTATGAAATGTGAGCTTGCCTGTTTTTTCTCTACTTCTCAGTAAATGGTGTATCAACTTTTCCAACATTCATATGAGATTTTAAGAGCAATGCTAAATAGGAAGGCTTTCTAAGTGTTTATAATTGCTCGACTACTATGGCTTTTATAGAATAGTCAAACCTCTTATCTGGGATAATCCTATCCAGTAACTATGATGTCACTTCAAAATCACCATGAAACCTCACTTCTAACCACCAACCTGGTCAGTTCTATGCTGCCTGCAGTGTAAACTCTACTGTCTCATACCATTGACTTCCAGTTCAAGGAAAGTCACCATGTTATTGGCTAACAGGAGACTTTTAACTTAGTGCTCTGTAGGTTGTGAGATTTTGGCGGTTTTGCTGTTAGTCCTCATTCCCTGCCACCAGCACCCCCCAGTCCCATCCAAATTGCATGATTTCTACTTTGTTTATATTTTGCATTCATTTATTCCTATATCTGCTGTTTCCTCTGAGGGAACAGAAGCTTTTCAAGGACAAGATCTAGCATAGGGGCTGATGCATAGTAGGTAATTCATAAATGCTTGTTGATGGCTTTGACATTTGGTATATTAATTGAATGACAGAAAAAGATTTAAAATAAATAAATCATAGAATTTCAGAATTAGAAGGGATTTCATGTCCCATCATGATATCCAACCTATCCCTATGGAGGGCTGCCCTCTATAAGATATATCCAGCATTTTCCTTGAACCTGAAGGGGGTCCCTAGCCTCCTTTGGCAGCCCTTAGCTTCTCCAGGCAGCCATGCTATTTTGGAACAGCTCTAATCATGCAAGCACCTGAGCTTTTTAAACTAGTTGATTCTTCTCGAGAGTGATTCTTTTTCTCCCTCTCCTTCTATGGCAGGGATGGAAGTCTCTGGTATATTTGATCAATTTTCCCCCCTAGTGGGGGATGGGTTTGTACAGAATTATCCAAACTCTTTCATCTTATGGAGATGCACATTATTTTAAGAGATGTGGCTAAAAATTAGGGATGCTGTCATTGGCTGGGAAAAACAATGACAATTAGTTTATTTGACAATCAAATGAGTAATCCCAATTTTATTAGGGTCATGCCTTAGCCAATTGAACTAAGATTACAGAGTCTTCTGAGACTGGGTTATTCCTTTCTTGTGAAGACAGACTTCACAGTTGTTAATCATAAAAGCTGCTGTTGTCTTTTCATGCGTCTAGGCTTCTAAATGAGCAGATTGAACTCTGAAGTAGAGGTCAGGAGTTCCTGTTTCTGGTATTAGCAGCTCTAAACAGGGTAGATCATTCAGGGTTTGACAATTGGTATGACAACATAGTGTCTTTGACAATTCTCAGGCTGATAGTTCAACTCTGAGACCTCAATACTGGTAAGTCCTTCATATCTTAAGGGAACAAAGGACCCGCAGGGTGATAATGGACCCAGGATCTTAAATTTAAAAAGCCAAACTGATGAAGAGATGTCCTGGGATTTTATAGATAGAGATTATTTAGAAAGAGTTCATTCCCACTTTCCCCCCAGGTTTGGAAAGGGGAGTTATAAATAATACTTACCTAAAGTACAATCCTTTGAAAAATAATATTCCAAAGCCCCCCAGATACACATATGCTTAAGAAGGGCTTTTTCTCCCATTTCAAAAATACTAAGTATTAGGCCACTTGTAACAGAAACAGAAAAAAAGGCTACTGGGTAGCCATCAGCAAAGTTGAGAACAGCCTGTCAGGGGGCTTTTGATGTCAAGTTGACCTGAATGTCGAGGCTCTAGGGACAGTCCCAGGGAGACATTTGAGTCTGAGGTAGAAATTCAAGAAGAGTTGAGAGATGTACTCTATTCAAACCTGGGGAGAAAATCAGGGGAAAATTAAATAGAGATTGATGATAACTAGGAATGAATTTGTTATGTCCAAATATAGGAGACAGCAACACTAGACTTGACAGAAGGGACCTTAACTAGACAGCAAGAGTGTACAGAGTATCATCCGATGGATGAAGGATTGACTTCTAAAGTGGACATGTCTGGAAGGATATAGCTGATAAAATAGTTCACATAGTTCATTCAACAGGATGACCTAGTCATAATCTTCCAGGGCTAAAAGAATTCGCTGAACACTGCAAGGTCCAAAAGGAAGCTATGTGGGTACTGATGAGCAAGATAACCTCTGTCCCTTAACTAGATTTTAAGCTCTTGGAAAGAATGTACTTGTCTTTGGGTCCTTCCCATAGCATCCAGCTGAGTGCCTGCACTGAGCAGTTACCAAGTAAGCATTTCTTGATTATCCTAAGGCAAAGCTCTTTGTTCTTTCTTATTTTGTGCTGTCTGCTGCTTGTGGGTAGCCTGAGCCCAGCTCAGCTGTTGTTTATGCCAAGAAGAAAGTCAGAAGTCTGAAGGTGAGCCCTTACCCTGAATGAGACAGAACTCAGGAGTCTAAGATTTCTTTATTCTGAAAAATGTTCTGTTCTGTGCAGGTCAGTGATATTCCAGGGAACAGATACACCAGTTATTAAGGCTGCAAGACAAATAGTCTGGAAGTTAATCTTTGTTTTTTAATGTCATGGATCCCTTTGGCAATCTGGTGAAACTTTCTTAGAATAAGGTTTTTAATCGCATAAAATTAAATATATTGGATTACTAAAGAAACCAATTATATTGAGTTATAATCATCAAAATATTATTTTTAAATTAATTTATAGACCCTAGGCTAAGATCCTCTGATTAGTACCCTCACCCTTCATTTTATATATGGGGAAACTGGGACCTATTTAAAGTACTAGAGCAAGTTAGTGGAGTCGGAAACTCAGGAACCTTCCTAGTGCCAAAGTAGCCTGTGGTTGGCGATCAGAGGCATGGACGATTTTTCGGACCATAATCAAGGCAGGTTCACTCCCTCTGAGCCTTTCAGGTATGACTTCAGGGCTCCATCGATAAATACTGAGCACAAAGGGTACATTTTCAAGTTGACATCTCATGCTGTGCCTGTGCTCTCAAGCTCCAAGGTATTACTTTGCTGCCTTTATCTTTGGCACAAACTTAGAACCCTTGAAACTGGTTCAGGAAGGGGTGTGTTGCTAAAACCCAAAATTGAATTCAGTGCCAAAGGAAATCAAGAAATAGGTTAAAAAAGAAGAAATTGACTACAATCTATCTTCCTTTCTGCTTGTCTTTTATGTTGGGTCTTCTCTGTAAGGGCACAGGCTTTCAACTTCTGTTATGAAGTTATTCTTTCATATTCTCAGCCTGGTGACAAAAGGGAAGAAGGGGAAAAAAAGTTTTCTTTGCAGCTGGGAGTGGCCTTGGTGAATGAGCTAGAGATCATTTTGGTGATCAGAAGCAGTGTCATAGATTAGATATGGTGCCAGATTTGGAACCAGGAAGACTTGGATTTAAATCTCCCCATTGCAGTAGCTAGGTCCCTCAGTCAATAGAGAGCCACGTCTGGAGATGAAATGTCCCAGGTTCAAATTTGGCCTCAGACACTTCCTAGCTGTATGGCCCTGGTCAATTGC
Organism: Monodelphis domestica; assembly: GCF_027887165.1. NCBI lineage: Eukaryota > Metazoa > Chordata > Mammalia > Didelphimorphia > Didelphidae > Monodelphis > Monodelphis domestica. Next base: position 64,786,540 of record NC_077233.1, on the reverse strand, counting down.
TTAGCCCTTACCACTCATTTGCCTTGGAACCAATACTTAATATCAGTTCTAAGAGAGAAAGTAAGGTTTTTAAAAAATTAGTTCTTCCCCATTAATATGTGATATGTGAGCGTAGAGGAGCTACTTCATTTCTCTGAGTCTCAGTCTCTCTGCAAAATGAAGATAATATACCTGTAGCTCCTGCCTCAGAGATGTCATGAAGCTCCAGTGAGGTAGTATTTGTAAAGTTTAAAATGTAACTAAAAGTCATGATTCATTTCCCATTATTCCTTTTCCATGATGAAAAAAAAAACTTCCTTTCATTCTGGACCTTTTTCTGTCATGCTCCTTTTATCTGCTAATCCTCACCGAGACTTCCATCTCCCTGACAACCCTGCATCTCTCGCCATCCTCTGCATTCCTAGCTGTACCTCCCCATCTCCCTCCCCAGAAGCACTCACTAGTCTCAGAGAGGGAGTTGGAATATTCCTTGCTCCCCATTGCCACTTCCAGGTTAGCAGTTTACCAAAGTCATTAAGCATCTCTTCTTCTGAATTCCACTCATTCAAAGTCATGGTAGCTTTTGTCTACCAACTCCTGGTCATGCTGCCTCCTTTTTCGGAGAGTTTAGCACCATCTTCCCTCCTCCAGCTCCTTCCATTTAGAGAGTTCAACATTCACGTTGATGTTCCCTCAAACTTCCTGGTCTTCTACTTTCTCAGCCTTTTCAGATCCCATGACCTCTTTCACTCCACCTCAGCCATATATAGGGATGACCCTACATTGAATCTGAACTCTTGCCTTCCCCTTTTACATTCTCCCTTATGATGACTTCATCAGTTCCTGTGGATATCCCTAGGTAGATGATTTCCAGCACTATCCATCCATTCCCAGCCTCTTTCTGAGTTTCAGTACAAGATCATCAGTTGCCTTTTGGATATTTCAAAGTGGATGTTCCAGAAAAATTCTGCATGTTCAAAGCTTAATTTAGTCTCCTATACTTTCCCTCTTCCAAGTTTGCCTATTTCTGGCAAAGGCCCCACTATCTTTCCAATCTTCAGGTTCATAACATTGAAATTATCCATCACCCCATGTATTTGTCAGGTCTCTTTCTTGCTGCCTCCACAACATTCTATATCTGACTCTTTATACTGACACAACTACCACCTATGTTGGGCCCTCATCTTGATTATTGCAGCAGTTTCCTAATTGACCTTCCTGCTTCAAATCCCTTGCCATGTTACTCTATTTTCTTCACTGCTACCTAGGGCATTTTCTTTGAGCACAAATCAAAACATAGCACTCCCCTATTCAAGCAATTCCAGTGGCTTCCTATTGCCTGCAGGATAAAGTACAAACTCTTCTGTTTAGCTTCCCAAACCTTTCACGATGTGCCCCAAACAATCTTTCTTGTCTCATTGGCCATTACTTGCCTTCATGCACTCTCTGATCCAAACAAACTGGTCTTTCTGCTCCCAATACTCCATCATCCATCTCTTTCCCTTTACATTGGCATGGTACCCCATGATTTGAGTGTATCCCCTCCTTACCTCCACCTCACAGAAGCCTTCTCTTTCTTCAAGGCATAGTTTAAATACCAGCTTCTAAATGAAGCCTTTTCTAGTCTCACCAATTGCTGGTGTACGTTCTATTAATATTTGGTCTATATGTGATTATTTGTGCATTTGTTGTGCCCCCTGCCACAATATAAGCTTCTGGAAATGAAAAATTGCTTAACTCTCTGTATTTCTGTCCCCAGAACCTGTCACATGGGGGGGGGGAGGCTTAATAAATACTTGGTGAATGATTTTGTTGATCCTGGATATCTCTCTGTAAGGTTGCCAGGATGTTTGATGTACAAAGGTAGGATTGTCTAATCTCTAGAATCTTGAGCAAATCTTCCTAATCAGATATAGTCTATAAATCCTGACATCTCCTTAATCTCATGGAGCTACAAATGATTTTGTAACTGGGCTTTAAGTTTTTTGCAGGCTATCTGTTTTCTATTTGCCCCATATGTTTGGGTTTTTGTCCAACATACCACTCTGAGGGCAGAATAGGCTTTCAGCAAACACAAGATCCCATTGTCTATCTTTGCAAATGACATGAGTAAATATTGTCATTTCTCATGTGATTAACTTTGTCATATCTTTTATGGTCTTGTACATTGGTCCATATGTTTCCCATCATAAAGCAGACTCTTCCACTCCTTTCATATGTACAACTCCCACTAGTTTCTAGGGAAAGTGATACCAGGAAGTTGTAATTTCGAAAGTGGTCCTTCTTCATTCATTCACAAATATTTATTAAGCACCTACTGTATGGAGAATCCAGTGTTAAAATACAAAGGATACAACTATAAATAAGAAACAGTTCATATCCTTGTAGAGTTTGTAGCCTAGCAGAGGTGATAAGACATATTTGCAGATAACTACATCTACCAATTACAGTAAATGTAGTACATGTTATAAATTCATGAAGACCAAGATCACATTAACCAACTCTTTTCTTCTCTCTCTAGCTTGTCAGTGGCCCTTCTTAGACTTCAGTGTACAGGACCAAATAGAGTATTCTTTATGTGATGTGACTAGGACAGAGTATACTGGGACTATCCCTAATTTAGTCCTTCTTAATTTCATGAAGACTGAGATCACATCAACCAACCAATAGAAGGCAGTGTGGTATAATGGGTAGAAAGTTTCAAGCGGAGTAAGGAAGACCTAGGTTCAAGTCTTTACCTTGTGGACACATGCTGACTCAGTGACCACAGGCAAGTTATTTAATAGCTCAGTTGCATGGTCAGTATGCCCAGGCAACCCTCAAAGGCAACACTGCTGAGTTGCCATATCTAAGAAGTAACAGGTCCAGATCTTTTTCCTCTCCCCAAAAATGGAGATAGGAGAGAATCCAACTGCTATCATGAATGATAGTAATAGCTAACATCTTTATAGTGCTTTAGAGATTGCAAAGTGCTTTACAAATTATAATCAATTTTGAGCAGGAAGGGGACATAGAAGCCATTTAGTCTAAACCCTTCATTTTTACATACGAAAAAAACAAGACTCAAGTGCCTTTGTTCATGTCAGATCATTACTAGATTGTACTAGTCTGGGATTGTAATTTGGATTCTTTGGCTTTAAATCCTTCCCTCTTTTCCATTATACCACTTAACTGCTAGGCAGCTTGGTGGTGCAGTGGATATAGTGCTTGGCCTAAAGTCAGGAAGACCTGAGTTCAAATCAAATTCAAATAGCTGTGTGACCCTGGGCAAGTCATTAAACACTGTTTGCCTCAGTTTCCTTATCTGAAAATGAACTGGAGAAGGAAATGGCAAACTACTCCAGTATCTTTGCCAAGAAAAGCCCAAATGGTACAACAAAGTGTTGGATATGACTGAAATGATTGAACTACACATTTCTACTATGAGAGTGTCAAAGAGGAGAGGTCCCTTTTGGGATGGTAATGCAGAATCTGGACTGGTTTACCTGGGAGCTATATCTTTTGAAAGAGAAGCACCATATTAGCCTGAATATAGTGTGATCCCAAGTATTTTGAAGGGTGACTCAGAAAGAGGAAACACCCATTTTATTTTCTCCTTTTAAATTACAACTTTCTCTTAACTCGTGAATGATGCAGGTGCTTTATATTTGAAGTTTTTTCAAGATCCTGAAAACAAGTTAAAGAAGTTTTAATGTGAACACTTTTATTAAATATATATTACTTTTATAGATACTTGTGAGAAACTACCTTCCAATATTTAATCATGTTCTCCTTTCTCTTCTATTTTCTCATCTCCCAAAGTGGAAACACCATTTGAGCCATGCACATCACCCTCTTCTTCCCACAAAACACCATCTTCACTACTACCCATGCTGTTTGATATACAACATTTTAAAAATCCAAGAACAATGGACTCAGTGGAGATTTTGTCTTAAGTGGTTTTGATCCAGTTGCCTAATACAGTGACCGATGGTTTCTTTCTTATAGGGTAAATTCATAGTTTCCAGCCAACATCCACTCATTACATTATTTCCTCAAATGATCTCTGAATGGCTTATTAATTACTACATCTACCACTTGTAATTGCAATGTCTTTCTTCCTGAAATAACAACTACCTAGGTCCCTGTGCATTTCAGCAATTCTCTTGTTCACATTTTCAATCAAGTGACCCTTGAATGCATTCAGTACTGAGCATTCCTCTCTGATGCAGTAATGCACCTGGAAGCCTACTCCAGACCACATTCAACCAATCTAGCACAAGTACATCCCTTTTCCTACACACAAAAGATCATTCCTGATGGTAACTTTTCCTTAGGCAATGCTTTATGCCTTAAAATTACATAAGGAGTCAGTTTTCACCCATCAGCTGTGACTGCAAGCATCACTGTCATTCTAGTTTTCTCATTTGTAGTAGTTTTAATCAACACTGATTTGGCACCTTTAGTATTGATGGTGACATTTGATGGAATATCAAAACAAATAGACGTTTGGTTGGTATTTCCCATCTGCCCCAGGAGATAGCCATGTTTTTTGTGTATGCTGAGGCACATAACACACAAATAATTTATGGTTTCAAAGCTTGGAGTACTTGAATATAGTACAAATGTGACTTTCAAAGGTACATATTAGGGGAAAAAAAGTCACACTATATTTGGGCTAATACGATGTATCAACAGGTATACACAGCATATAGTGGTTGGGAAGGCAGGAGTTCATTCCAGGACTATGTAGGGGGAAACACGAACAAAGGCACAGAAAGGGATGAGTAATATCTCATGTTAAAACAGAGCACTTGGCAGTTTAAAGGCTAAGTGCAAGACGCGGCCAGAATTATTAGCCCCAATTTACACATAAGAAAAGAGGCTCAGAGAAACAAATGGACTTGTTTGAGGCCATACTTCTGGTAAAGTGACAGAATTGGGAATAAAACAAATGGTTCCTAATATGAATCCAAAGCTTTTCCTACTACACAAAATTCATAGCATTTTAGAGTAGGAAGAAGTCTCAGCAACCATCTAGTCCTCTCCATACTTTCAAAATAAGCCTTATTATAAAATGCCTGACAAATGGTTATCCAACCTGTGTTTGAAGATTTCCAGTGTGGGGGAACCTCCCTATCTCCCATGGCAACCCATTTCCCCTTTGGAGAACTCTCATCATTAGGGAAGATTTTTCTGACAATTTTCAAGCAGAAATCACCTCTGGAACTACACCTTATTCTCCTACTTCTATTTGCTAATATTCTTCTACCTGACAGCTCTTGAAATCTTTGAAGACAGCTATCATATCCCCACTAAATCTCTCTTCTCCAAGCTAAATGCCTCTATTCCCTTTGGCTCATCTCCACAGGACATTATCTCAAGGACCTCCACTATCCTGGCTGCCCATCTCTCTCCAGCTCTTCAGTGTCCTTCTTAGACTCAGTGTATAGGGCTGAATAGAGTACGCCTTACGTGGTGTGACTAGGATGGAGTATATTGGGGGCTATCTCTACTTTTTTCCTTCTTGTTTTAATGAAAACCAAGATTATATTAATTTTTTGGTTTGGATTTGTTTTGTTGTCTTTATGTTGCACTTGTTATTCAGTCATGTCTGATTCTTTGTGACCCTGGGGACCATGGGGTCTTCTTGGGAAAGATCCTGGGGTGGGGTGGTTTGCCATTTTCTGCCTCTATCCAAGCCTTAAGGAGATGAGGCACTTACTCTGAGCTTCAGTAGTTTTAGTTGTGTGTCCTTCTCAAGGGGGAAAAAGTTTCTAAATTTTCATGTTAGGGATAGTTTTATAGAAGGGCTTAAACCTGAGGTTTAACTCTGTGTACTCAAGGTTCTGGGGTATGGCTCACCAGACATCATTTAAACATCTCCTTAGCAGCCGTGCTGTGTTTCTCATTGCCATGATAAACCCTAATTACTCTTTCAATGCTCAGCTCAGTTGTGTCCATAGGTAATTAGAGAGCCATCAGTCCAGATCCTCAAGCTTGCACATTAACCTTGCATTTTAAGATGCCTAATGACATTTTTAACTCAACAGATAAGTGAATTCTTTTAGCATACCAAGAGATACTTACCTTGTTGACTGTATCTATGTACATATATATATATGTCTGTCTATGGACATTTGTACATTTTTTAAGTAAATGAAAGCGAGATAGCCTTGGGAATTTAAAGGGATTTAATTATTCCCAACCGCATTCTCCCCAGGGACCTTTCTATTCAGGTAAAACACTTGAAACAGCATTAGAATTCCATGTTTGTCCAGCTTGCATTTGTGATATTGATTGGCCTTATGAAACCTGTCTCTGGGCCTTCCTTGATCAAATCTCATACAGTTCTCGAGATCTATACTCCAAGATTTCTTCTCATCCTGCCTGGAGGTTTGTTTTGTTTCTCTGCAGATGGAAACTTGATCACAGATATTTTGTCTGAAGAACAGAGAACTTAAGGTCCTTGTCTTCATCAATTTTAAGGATTGCCATATGAGATACGAGACTGTGCATTATCTTGACTTTGTCCCTTCTAGATTTAGCATGGATTTCTATTTGCTGTGGGCATTTAAATATATATTATATAAGTATATATAATATAGTATTGTTTGACTTCTATTGTTTAGTCTTAAAAAGCAGAGATACAACCAGTACATGAAAATTACAGGGAGGCAACAGATTTAAGGAGGACTTTCTTGGTAGGCAATGAGCTCTTTCCATTACCAGAGGCTTACAAGGAGAGTATGAGTAACTTCTTGTTGGTGATAGTGTAGAAGCTAGATTTGTGACATTGGATACCCCTCGAAGTGGCACGCATCTATGTTGCCCTTGTCACTGAGAAGGCTGAGGCTGCCTTGAGTTCAGGATTCTGGGCTTAAACAGAGAGGGAATCACGAAGGGCAGCATTAATATTGTGTGCCTAGTGGATGGCCCTCAGGAGGAATGAGGAATGAATTGGCCCAGGTTGAAAAGTTTGAACTGGTTCAAAGTTCTGTACTGGAGGCAGCTAGGTGGCTCAGTGCAGAGATCCAGGGCTAGAGGCAGTAGGATCAACTCTGGCCTCAGACACTTCATAGCCATGTGACCCTCAACAAGTCATTTAACCCCAATTGCTTAGCCCTTACCACTCTTTTGTCTTGGAACCGATACTTAGATTGGATTCCAAGACAGAAGGTAAGAGTTTTATTTTTTAAAAAAAGTTCTGTACTGATCATTCTTGGAATCAAGCCCAGGAGTGGTTGGTACACTTATAGCCTGGGTGAGATAAGGAGACTAGTCTACCCAAAAAAGATTTCTGAGATCTCTTTCAATTCTGTAATTCCATAGCTTTACATACAATCTGTGCAAATCTTTGAGGGATCCCATCAAGGAAGGGATTTGTTGATGTCAGTACTGTAGTGGAATGAGTGCCCAGTTCAAATCCTACCTGTGCTATCTACTAGCAGATTCACTTCCCCTTTATAGTCTTTCCTTTTCCATAAAATGAGAGAATTAAATTAGATCATCCCTAAACTACCTTCTGGTTCTAAATCCTGTTATCCTTTGTGCAAGACAAATGTGGTTTTGGGGGACAGAGGTTGGATTTAGATTTGGTGGGAGATGCCAACAGTCTTTGCCAAAATTATTTGGAATACGGTAGGAAATTTAATATACCAACCTTGTACCCACAGGCTTAACAACTTTCAGTTCACAAGCATTTTGTAGATGAAATCTCTTGACACCAGTTAAGGGAATGGTAAATGGTTTTGGACCTGCAGGTAGTTCCTAAGGCTAGCTACCCATCGAATCTGAATGAGGATTAAGTCTGTTTCACAAACTCATTTATCGATGAAGCCCCTCTCTAGATTTCAGGAGTTCTATGACTGCAAGGAATGGAACAAACAACTCTGAAAGATGCATTTAGTTGTCATTGATGGCCTATTATCCCCCAGTACAAAAGGCAAGTGGCACTTGGGAGTCACATTTTATCCAGATATTTTGTGTTTGGAAAATTCACAGATTTCCTTTCCCTTAACTCAGTATTCTTACCTTGACCAATCACATTCTCAGAGTCAGGGGACTCTGCCATTTTCTACCTGTTGTAATGGAGGGAGAGAAATGGAGTTTCCCACCACTAAATTCAGGACCACAGTGTGGTATAGATGGAATGAAGCCAAGAGGTGGAGAGAGGGGATAGACTCTCTCTTTCCCTGGTAAACGCACTGGTTGCCTTCAGAATCACTGGTTGAAACAAAATATACCACAGACAGCTTCTCCCTCTCTGCGGAGAGAATGTAACTTTTCTCTCCCCAAACTCCAAGTCTTCTTTCTTGAACACTATGCAGCAGGCACTGGAGTTAGTAAATGGCTATTTATTCTAACACATGAACACATGAAAGGTAAGGCAAGTGAATTGTGGGATAAGATGATTGGGGAGGTGGGAAATAGGAAGTCCCTAAAGATAACAATTGGACCCCTTCTCCCCTGCCTGACCCTCTGGGGTCAATTGTGAGAGCTCTCCTGACTCCTAGCTGTCCTAGCTATGATATCAAATTCAAGGCTGTTTAGAGGGATTGAGAGGAATTCTTCTTGTGGGGAATAGCTTTCTGGCAAAGTCCTATTCATCCTGGTGTTTGTCTTCCACTGGATACTGGGTCAGGCTTCACAGGAGGATGCTCCAGGCTCAGAGGTTCACTCAGATCAACCTCCCTGGTGGGCTTCCCAAAGAGAAGTGAGTTCAACTGTTTGGATCTTCTCAGTTCCTCTGTTCCTTCTCTGGAATTCTCTCTCCTTCCTGCCCTTCCCCCACTCAAGACGTCTTCCAGCATGATGAGTCTGCTTTCCTTTCTTATACTGTGTTACCCTTGGAAAATCACTTTCCCTTTCTGGATCTTAGTCTTGTCTGGTCAATGGGAGAGCAGTTGTAGGCTGTGAGTCCCTTTGTAGGTCTAAATCTATGATCCTATTAATATTTAACTCCCTTCATTTAGAGATGATTTCCAAATTGTCAAGCACCTCTCTCTGAGAGAGACAGACAAACAGAAACAGAAAGATACAGACTCAGAGACAGAGATGGAGATGGAAACTTACATTTTCACTTGTTTTAGAATATTGAACTTGGGAGAGATCTCTCTATTTTTGCTTGTTTGAACTCATATTTTCTATCTCAGTAACAACTCTAAGGGGAAAGGGCAAGAGCTAGGCAAACAAGATTAAATGACTTGCCTAGGTTCACACAGTTAGGAAGTGTCTGAGGCCAGATTTGAGCGCAGGTTCTCCCCACTCCAGGCCTGGCTCTATCCACTGAGCCACTTAGCTGCCCACAGAAGATCTGTTTTTGACCATTTACTAGTTATATAAACTTCACTAGCCATCTGACCTTGGGTAAGTTATTTCCCTACCCTGAATCTCAGTATCCCCATCTGTAAAATAGGGATAAAAGTAACTAACATTACATCACAGGATTATTATGCAGAAAAGACACCTATAAACTGGAAAATGCTATGTAAAGGGTACACTATTACTACTATTATATTGACATTTATATGACACTTTTATTTTTTTAAGTGCTTTCCTTTTACTATCTAATTTTATCCTCATACCACCCTTGGAACATTGATAAATCAAACATTATTATCCTAAATTTACAGGCAGAGGAAATTGAGACATAAAATAACTTGTTCAAAGACCCACACTAAGTTTTTTTTTGGAATTTCTTATGTCTTAATTGTGTGACTGTTGTTCATGTGTGTCTCTTTTCCTCCAAATCAAGTTCAAGAGGTTCTTATAAGAGTACGATAATAATCATTGGCAGATAGTCTTTCAGAGTTGGGACATGCTTTATACAGGTCATCTCATATGAATGTACAGGATTCTGTGAACAATAGGTCCTACAGATATTATTATCCATCCACCTTGTTCAGAGAGGACATAGAAGCTGAGAAGGATGAAGTGATTTCTCTAAGTTCACACAGCCAGTCAGTGTCAGAGGTAGGATTCAAACTCAGACCTCCTTGTCTTCAAGTCCAACACTTGACTTACAGCATCATTCTGCCTCCCTTGGATCAAAAGACAGCTACTCTGGATGACTTGGATCTTGCACAGAAGTTCAGATTTATCTGTGCCTTGATGCCAATGTCCAAAGTTAATTTACATTCTAAGGCTGGGGCAAGCAGGAGATTGTACTCTTGTGACTTTCTCCTTAAAGCCCCTTTTGCCAAACAGGTTTCTTGGAGTGTTAACTATTATTCCTGAACAGATCATAGACTTAGAATAAGTATGGGTCTTAGCATTCTTCTAGTCCTGCTTTTTCTATTTTAAAGATGAAGAAACTGAGATCCATAGAGGCGAATTGTCTGAGATTGTACAAGTATTGGGTGACAGATGAGGGACTCAAAACCCCCATCCTCCCAGTCTGAATCTAGCTCTTTTCCCCTTTCTACCACACATGTACCTCTCTCTGACATCTCTAATAATCAAATAACCTCACAGATCCAGGAATCACAAAATACTACAACATCACTGTCCAGCTAGGGGTGAAATATCCATTATTAGCTCTAATGAAATAGCAGGGTGAAATGGAGAAAGCACTAGACTCTCTGGAAAATCACTCTCCTTGCTCCTTTTTTTCTTAAATAAAACATTTATTGGTTCAGGGATTCGAGATTGGTACTCAGTAAAAAGCCCAAAGTCAGACTCTTCCAACTCCTCCTTTTCTTCCTTCTCTTTGGCAGCAGCAGGGACAGCATCCCCAGCAGCTGGGGCAGTGGAGCCAGAACTGGCGGTGATGTCAACAGCATTCCTAGTGGGAATAGAGGCCAATTTAATGCCAGTTAGAGAATCACAGAATCTCATATTTGGAAGGGACCTGTCATTCTAGAATTCTCTTCTCCTATTTTCCTAGATGTAGTTAGAGGGGACCACCAAGACCATTTAGCCCAACTCGTTCATGTTATAGACAAGAAACCTTAAGCCCAGGCAGGTTAAGTGAGTTAGTTCCAAGATCAAACTAGTCACAAGCATTTGCCATATGCTGTAGACTCCAGTGTTGGTCTTTAGGGTTTCAAAGATCTTATCAAGTTTACAAATTTGAGCAAGAAAGCAGGACAAGTTTAACACATCTAAGGAAGACAATGGCAATGATGTAAACAGACCTAGAAATATAAGAACTTGATTGGGCTTCCCATTCTAGGACCTGTGTTGTTGAACTTTTATCAGCATTCTGGACTTAGCTAGTATCATGGCATGAAGCAATGAAAAGGATAATGAGAGGGTCCTAGACTTCTGACCTACTGAGGCTCAGTTACTGGATAAGAAGAAGTGGGTGTGCTTTGGAGACCCAATGGAGGTCAGGGAAGGCTTTGGTAGGGATGTTTTAAAATCTCAATCATTTCTATACCATATCTCACTCCAATGAAGGAGACTTGTGTGCTTTCCTTCTTGAGAAAGAGGATGCTACCAGTTTGGGGAGTAGAAATGGAAGCTCACACTGGCAAACCTCAATCCTTCTATACATCCAGAGTACCATCTGTGGGAAGGTTTCCTACTCCTGAGATATTCTTCCACGGGACATGGAACAATAACCCAGGAGTCATGCCTTCACATGCTATATGATTCTCACCCATGTTCTCCCATAGTTAATTCACAGAGTATCTACCCAAAGTATTGTAGTACTTCCCCTAAATTCTTTTACATTTATGAATATCACGGCAACAAAAAGACTGAGTTGGGCCTAGAATTCTCTCCCTCTTCCCTTCCACCTCAACTTCCATGGGTTCCTTCTAGACTCAGTTTGAAACCCATAATCCACAAAAGGCCTTTCCTTGACTCCTTTAATGCTGGTGCCTCTCCTCTGCAATGACCTCCTATGTACCCTTTGAATATTTCATACAAAGTAGTTGGATGTTATCTCCTCCAGGGGACTGTGAGTTCCTGGAGGACAATGACTGTATTTTTGCCTTTCCCTGTATCACCAGGGCTTAGTCCATTTCCTGGCACCTAAATCAGTGCTTAATAAATTGCTTCTTTGATTGACTCTCGATACATGACTAGTCCATCTCCTCTTTATGTGGTCCATTCAGCAACCAATACCATTCTGGTATTTTGAAAAGTAGCTTTATGGACTTCTTATTTAATCACCACTTCAGTGGGATGAGGTAAAAACAAGCAAATAGTTGTTATCCCACTTATTTGAGACAGGATGGTACAATGGAGAATTCTGGATTTGGAGTCAGAGGACTTGGTTTCAAACCCTGCCTCCTTCACCTAAAAATTGTATGGTCTTGGGCAAGTCACTCTGGATCTTAAGGTGTTTACTTAAAAAAAAAAACAACAGAGTTGAATGTTAAGCTCCTTTACAATTATGAACTTCTAAACTAGCCTTAGGGTAGTAGATGACTCACACAAGGACATGTAGTTAATAGATGGAACATTTGGGATTGGAGCCCAAATCTTCTGACTCTTGGTTTAGAGCTAGTCGTTTCTATGATGCTTGGGTTCCTGTAAGCATCAGCTAAGATCTTTTTTAGTTGTCCCAAGAGTAAGGAACTATAGCCAGCTTGTTCCCTTTATAAGATCAGACACCCTTTTTGTAAGAAGATTGCACATGGAGGTGGGGGACCATTTCCAGCCACCGAATGGAGTGAAACTAGCTAGCTCTACAAGAATTGAATCTGTGCCCTTGGATTCATGAACCCTGTGTGATAACCAGCTGCAGTAAAGGCCCTTCGTCTCAGAATTAATTCATACTCTAAAGAAGAAAACTCTCCCTCCTGCCTGCTTAGCATTCCACAGTGAGCTAGTTTTGGGGACCCTGTATCACCTTTTAGCCACTTCACTTTGAATGCAGTGGAAAGCTATCTCATAAACAGGGGAAAAAACATTGGGATGGAGAAGAGATTTTAGGAAGAACCCTTAGGGTATATATAGAGAGAATGTGATGAAGCAGGACAAATATAGCCATTTGAAGAGTAGATCATAAATTTTAATCAAAAACATCAAGTGTTGGAAGAGTGGGGTCCAGTAGGGAGATCTTTGGACAGCACACCTTGCATTTTTGAGTATATTATATAATCTCTGTGTATTGGATAAATGTTACTGCTCTGATGGTGGTGTCATTAAAATTGACTCAAAGGGCGGAACAAAGACAGTCATGAAACACTTGATGTTTTTGAGGTTTTTTAAGTTATACTATCTCAGCATAGTAATACTGTGGCAGGATTCTTGTTTTCCTGTCCAAAAAATGTTCTATCAATAGGAACACTTCCTCTTCCACCATTCACATGACCCATGAATTCCAGGTTCCTAACAAGAAGGCATATTTATTCTCAACTGTTGTGGGAACTGTCAGGCACAGCTACTTTCTGTCTTTTCACCTTTTAACCCTTTTATCACTTGAATACTTTCAAAGAGCTGAGAATTCATCCTTGTGGATGCCTTTGCCAATGATTCCATTTCCTACCTTCATCATCTTTATTCAGTAGATGGTTTCAAAATTTTCTGTGGCTAAAAAAATCAGTACCTGTTAACCAATTTGGGAAAACTCCCAGCCTCCTTGAGATAACCTTTCAAAGCATAATATCCATTGGCATAGTCTTCAAGAACCCAAGGCAAGCACTCCTGGTCATGGCAAGGCATTATAGTAAAACCTAAGGAGGCATCAATTATAAAAATATATAATTATATCAAGAAATTGCAGAAAAAGCCTTTGACACAATACAACACCCATTCCAATTAAAAACACTAGAAAGCATAGAAATTAATGGAGCCTTTCTTAAAAAGGGTAAGTAATATCTAAAACCAAAAACAAGAATATCTGTCACAGGCCTGAACTTAAAGCCTTCCCAGTAAGACCAGGAGTGAAGCAAAGATGTCCATTATTACCATTATTTTTCAAAATTGGACTAAAAATGCTAGCTATGGCAATAAAACCAGAAAAAAATTGAAGGAATAAAAATAGAAAATGAATAAGCAAAGCAATCACTCTTTGTAAATGTTATGATGGTATACTGGCCTAGAAAATTGCCTAAAGACTAGTTGAAACAATTAACCACTTAAGTAGAGTTACAGGATATAAAATAAACCAACAAAAATGATCAGCATTTCTGTATACTACGAACAGAACTCAGCAGCAAGAGACAGAAAGAGAAATGCCATTTAAAATAACTGCAGACTGTATAAAATACTTGTGAGTCTACCTGCTAAGACAAACTGACACAAATTAATGCAGTTATAAAATGCTTTTCCCAGATAAAAGTTGGAAAATTATTAATTGCTCAGGGTTAGGTAGAACCAAAATAATAAAATTACAATTTTGCCTAAGTTAATTTCCTTATTCAGTGCCATACCAATCAAAGTACCAAAGAATTATTTTACAGTGCTAGAAAAAAATAATTGCAAAATTTGTCTGGAAGAACAAAAGGTCAAGAACATCAAGGGAATTAATGAAAAAATGCGAAGGCAGATTAGCATTCCAGATTTCAAACTATGTTACAAAGTAGTAATCACCAAAAGAATCTGGTATTGGCTGAGAAATAGTGAATCACTAGAATACATTATATACATTAGGTACATAATACACAATAGTAAATGATCATTGTAATCTAATGTTTAATAAATCAAAGATCTAAACTCTGGGGAAAAGAATCTATCATTTGACAAAAATTACTGGGAAAACTAGAAAACAGTTTGGCAGAAACTAGGCATATGCCATTTCACGTTGTACACCAAGATATGGTCAAAATAAATAAATAGGGTTTTAGCATACGTAAATTAGGGAGCACAAGAAAATGTATCTATTGAATCTATGAATAAGGGAAGTGTTTATGATGAAACAAGGCAGAGAAGTGATTCCAGGAAATAAAATGGATAATTTTGATTACAAGAAGTCATAAAGATGTTGTACAAACAAAACTAATGTGGCCAGAATTAGAAGGAAAACAGGAAGCTAGGGGAAAGTTTTATGGCAAGTTTCTCTGAAAAAAGCTTCATTTCTCAAATATATAGGGAACTGAACCAATTTTTTAAAAATGAGTTGACAAATAGTCACTGGAGATGAATAGGCAGTTTTTTGAAGAAGAAATTAAAACTATCAATGGCCCATGAAAAAAAATGCTCTAGATCACTACTCATTTGAGAAATGAAATTTAAAACAACTCCAGGGTCCCACCCCATACCAATCAGATTAGGTAACAAAACACAAAAGAAAAATGATAAATGCTGGAGGGGATGTGGAAAAATTGAGACATTACTATGCTACTATACTCTTGGTGGAGTTGTGAACTAGTCCAATCATTCTAGAGAGTAATTTGGGACAGTACTCAAGGATATAAAACTTGGCATACCCTTTGACCCAACAATACTACTACTTGGTCTGTATCCTGAAGAAATAAAGAAAAAGGGAGAAGAACCTCTTTGTACAAAAATATTTATAGGAACTCGTTTTGAGGTGACAAAGAATTGGAAATTGAGGGAACCATCAACTGGGGAATGGCTGACTAAATTGTAGTATATGATTGTGATAGAATAGTATTGTGCTTTAAGAAATGAGGAGGAGAGTTTCAGAAAAATCTAGGAAGACTGATATGAACTCATGCCAAGTGAAGTGAGCAGAATCAGAAGAACATATTATACAATAAGAGTAATATTATAAGGCCATTCAGCTGTGAAGGACTTAGCTACTTTGATTAAGAAAATGATCCAGGATGATTCCAAAGGATCCATGATGAAAGACGCTATTCACCTTTTTGAGAGCAAACTGGTGAACTCTGAATGAAAAGTGAAGCATTCTTTCTTTTAATCTTTCTCTATTTTTGTTTTGTTTTGTTTGTGGTATCTGGCTAATATGGAAATGTTTTGCATGACCTCACATAAGAAAAATTAAATTCCTTTACTTCTCAAGGAAGGATAAGGGAAGAGAAAGGGTGAGAATTTAGACTCCATATTTTTTAAATGGCTATTTAAAATTCTACATGTAATTTGGGAATACTTAATGAAGTCAATGAAAATAAAATTTTAAAACTTTTTTAACCCTTACCTTCTGCCTGGGAATCAGTATTGATTCCCAGGCAGAAGAGTGGTAAAGGCTAGGCAATGGGGGTTAAGTGACTTGCCCAGGGTCACACAGCTTAGAAATGTCTGAGGCCAAATTTGAACCTAGGACCTCTGGTCTCTAGGACTGACTCTCAATCCACTGAACCACTCAGCTGCCCCCAATTTTTTTAAACTTTAGGAGGAATTATAGAAAAAAGCAAAAAGTTAAAGATAAGTGGTTAGTACATAGAAATATTAAATAATTTTAACTTGACACTTTCATATTGAATAGATGCTTACTGAACTGTAATTCTCTAAATAGGTAACTCATTTGTAATAAGTATATTTAATCAATCAGTAAAGAAAAGGAGGAGAGTAATGTTACTTATGTTTAAGTGTATATTTACAGTTACATCATACTTTATGGAAGAGGTATTCTGGAAAGTAATTTTCTGAAAATGAGAATATCTTTTCTGTCTGACACACAATGAAATATGCTATTGGACTCTCCATCTCGCCCATAGGGAGAATTAACCCTAATTTGTAATCAGTCATCTTTTTAAAAAACTCAGTCTATCTTTTTAAAAAATGTATTTATTTGTCTATTATGTTAAAATATCCAGTTAACTCTCTCTCTCTCTCTCTCTCTTATCCTCCCACCATTGGAGAAAATTAATTAACATAAAGATGTGTATTTATAAAACTAAGTCTTACTTCTATTTATTAGTTCTTTCTCTGGAGACGAACATCCACAAGTCTTTCATCAAACAATATTTTTTTTTTGTTGGATATAGCACTCTCTTGGTTCTGCTCATTTTATTCTTCATAATTTCATATAGATCTTTCTGTTTTTCCAAAATTAACCTGCTTATCATAGTATTTTATTACAAGCATATGCCACAGCTTGTTAGCCATTCTCTACTTGATGGGCATCCCCTCAACTTCTAGTCCTTTGGCACCACAAAGAAAGCTGATATCAAGATAAGATATTTTCCTTTTTTCTTAATTACCTAAGGGAATAAACTTAATAGTGGTATTGCTAGGTCAAAAGATATAGAATATTATATTATAATTATATAACAATTCTTTGATCATGATTCCAGTTTGGTCTCCAAAATAGTTGAATCAGTTCACAGTTCCACCAGCAGTGTATTAGTGTCTCCATTTTCCCACATCCTCTCCATTTGTTGTTTTGCACTTTCATCATTTTAGTTGATCTGATAGGCATGAGATGTTATTTCAGTTGCTTTGATTTTTTTTTTGCATTTTCTAATTAATAATGATTTAGAGCATTTTCATATTGTTTTATAAAGATTTATTTAGTTCTTTATTCAAAAATTGTCTGTTCATGTCTTTTGACAATTTATCAATTGGGGAATGGCTCATATTCTTATATATTTAATAAAGTTCTCTACATATTTTAGATATGATACCTCTATCCAAAAAAAACTGTAAATTTTTCCCAACTTCTTTTCTTCTAATCTTGGATACATTAAGTTTCATTTGTATAAAATTTCTGCAATTTAATGTTTTCAAAAATTATCCATTTTATTTACAGTGCTTTCTACCTCTTGTTTATTTATAAATTCTTCTCTGTCCATACATTTGTTAGGTAATATGTTCCCTATTCTTATTTGCTTATAATAATATCTTACGTTATATCTAAGTCATGTAACCATTTTTATCTCATCTTGGTAAATGGTGTAAGATATTTGTCTATATCTAGTTTCTGACAGACTATTTTTTCAGTTTTCCTAACAATTTTTACGAAATAGTGAATTCTTATTCTAAAAATTTGGATCTTTACTTTTGTCAAACATGAGGTTACTATAATCTTTTACAACAGTTTGTTGTATGTCTGTTCTGTTCCACTGATCTTTCCTGTTTCTTAGCTGTTACCAGATAGTTTTGATCATTACTGCTTTATAGTATAGTTCAAGGGGGTAGCTAGGTGGCTCAGTGGATTGAGAGGCTGGCCTAGAGATGGGAAGTCCTGGGTTCAAATCTGACCTCAGATATTTCCTGACTAGGTTTGTTTTCCTGGGCAAGTCACGTAATCCCCATTGCCTACCCCTTACCACTCTTAGAACTTTGGAAGCTTAGAATCAATATTGATTCTAAATTGGAAGGTCAGGATTTAAAAATAATAATAATGTAGTTCAAAATCTGGTGTTGCTACATCTACTTCCTTTATATATTTTTTCATTAATTTCTTTGATCTTCATGGCCTTTTGTTTTTCCAAATGGATTTTATTATCTTATTATCAATCTATAGCTTCACAGTAAGTCATAGAGGACAGAAAGTACACTGAAAAGTACATTGTCCCATTAGAAATTGTAGATCCCTGAAAAGGTGGGGATGAGTCTTGGCCCTTTAAATGTAGTCAGTGACTCTCCTTCTTTCTCTTTAATGTCACCACCAGAGATAGCTCAGGTGTAGTCCCTTCTCCTCTTGTTAACACTGCTTGTAGGAGCCCTTTCAGAAGCTCCAGAATTATCCCCACTGGTGTCACTGAATAAAAATAGTCTGAAGTACTAAACTGTCTATTGTTAGTGTTAACGAGATCTGCTGATTAACCTGTCTCCTTCATGCCTTCTGAACACTCAGGCTACTCCAGGATAAGGAAACTTTACATCTCATCAGTGAAGATCCATCTGTGTTTGGATCCATCCATCACTGCAGATCATTAGTGAAGATTCATTTCCATCTACATGAGATTAGATTCATGGGGAAGGAGATGATGAAAAGCATAAATTCATTTGGCCCTCCTCTGGAGCTCTCTGAGTCAATAATGACCAGTTGTGTTAACAAATCTGGGCAGGGAACTTCCAGTGCTCAGCCCTGGAAACCTACGCATTTCAATCATGTTTACTCAATTCAACAAATAGCTATAAAGCATTGTGCTAACTCAATCAGTATTCATCAAGTGCCTTTTACGTTCCAGGCACCATGCAAAAAACATAGGGTACAAAATAAGGTAAAAGACAAGTCACTGCCTTCAAAGTGCTTCCAGTTTAATGCAGAAGACAACATAGACAAAGCAAGCTTATATACAGGATAAATAGGAAATAATGAACAGAAAGAAGTCACTGGAATTAAGAGGGGTTGAAGAAGACTTCCTGTAAAAGTGGGGAAAAAAGTCAAGAATTAAAGAAGCCAAGAAGGTCACTATTCAGAGCCAGGGGGAAGATAAAGTTTCTATCAAAAGCCAAGTCCTTGCTCTAAAGGAGGTGAGAGTTGGGTATAGGATTATATACATATATAACTATAAAACATAGTAACATGGCATTAGAAAAGGATGAGACAAAGTACTATTTTTATATCCAGTGGGAAAATAGGAGAAGGAAGGAGAAATGGGTTTTGGAAGGCTTTTTGGGTGAGGTAGCACTAGAGTTAGACTCTAATGGGTAAATCAGTAGGAGAAGGGAGTGGAAACAGCATGCCAGGTATAGGTAACTGAATGAACAAAGGCATGGAGGAAGGACACTTAGTACATGTATGGCATATAGAGTTTGAAGAGGAGTCATGTAAGACAAAGCTGGAAAGGTATGAGGGAGGAAGAAACATGAGTTATCCCAGCCTGCTAGGGTCTTGGTGCCTGATAAATTAAACTTCCTTGGCCTGTTCTTAAAGGGACCTGTGAGGAGACAGTGCCATTGACAAAGTTTCTATAGATTTTTTTAGCAATGTGTCCAGTTTGTGGTGCAGGGGGAATCTCTGCAGCAGGGTAGCTCCTTCTCTGATTCCAAGCACATCCCCATAGTGGCTGGCCCAGAGCCCTGATGCAGTAACAAAGCAGAGCTGAGGCCAAACTTAATTCTTATATATTTTCCCCAAACCCATTACTGAAATCAACACTCTAGAGAAACAGCAAGATCTAATGGCCGACTGATAGTCAAGGTATTTCACCTCTGGTCCCATCTCTTTGAATGACTCAAAACAAGCCACTTCCTCAATTTCCTAGAAAGCTGTTAGTGTGATGCAGTGGGAAGGGCAGTGGACCTGAAGCCAGAAGATGCCTAATCTCCCATCTCTGGTCAGACACTATATGTAGAGCTCAGGACAAGTCAACTAACCTCTGAGCTTCAGTTCAATCATCTGCAAAATGAGGGGAATAAGATCTGTAATACTTAACTGACTATCATTGTGGTGAGGCTCAGGTAAAATAATGGATGTAAAGCACTTCGAAGATTTTAAAGTTCTGAACATTTTAAAATTCTTTGTAGATTTTAATTATTATAATTATTATTGAACTGGACCAGTGATTTCATTGACAGAGAATTCCCACTGGCATTTAGTTTGTAACTTTTAATCTTAAATCCTAAATTAAATGATTTGCTCAGGGTCATACTTCCTATTTGTGGATGACCTTGGCATCTTTGATGTCTGACAAAGCTCTTGGCTTGTGACAGTGCCTGCTTCAACTGCCTTTGTGGCCAAATTTGGAACAAACTGCTTTCATTCACCTATTCTACTGGGGGAAGTCTTCACATGCTTGAAAAGACCTCCGCTTAACTCAATGATCAGTTTGTGACCTCTTAGTTATCCTCAGTCTGGTCTAGCCCATCTTCCAAGATGGTTTACTATAGTGTGGCTGCTGGGTATGCTACAGCTTCTTGGAGCCACAGATGAGAGTTGAGTATTAGGCAGACACTCA
The DNA here is from genome assembly GCF_027887165.1 of Monodelphis domestica. Lineage (NCBI taxonomy): Eukaryota > Metazoa > Chordata > Mammalia > Didelphimorphia > Didelphidae > Monodelphis > Monodelphis domestica. The sequence goes on along the minus strand of NC_077233.1, from coordinate 64,765,910 downwards.
GAGTAGATGAGTAGCCCAGAAAAGGGCTCAGTGAGCCCTCACACCAGAGGCTTTAGTCTTCCCTGAACAACATATATAACCCATATGATATATAAACACTTAAATGCCTGTTTGATGACTTGAAGACAAGCTTTCTGTACACTGTCCTATGCTGCCTATATCACAATACTAAGTTATTCTATAAAAATGATCTACTTTTATTTCCTTCTTTATAAAACGAGATATTTGATTTAAATAATCTCTCTTCGATCCTTTCTCATTTTATGGTTTGATGCCTATTCTTTTCTCTGCCAGTCTTTTCAGATTCAGCCTAACTTTCTGTGAAAATGCCCTTTTGTTTTACAAAGCTGCCACTCTATCAGTAATGATACTGAAACCCAGAATATTTAAAGTATGTGAAGTACTTTTAATCCATGACCACATAGGAGATTTACATGAACCTCTGAACTAGGCCCTTTAGGGTTTTATCCCCATTTTACAGAAGATGAATCTGAGGCTCAGAAAGTTCACAAATTGCCTATGGTCATGTAGCTAGTGAATACCCATTTAGGATTTAAAGTCATGTCTTCCTGACTCCAGTTGCAACACCCTATTTTTTTATTAATCTGCTTCTAAAATTTGAATAGGGATTTAGAACAGGGACTTAGCAAAACCATCTATCTAGTCCAGGGATTCTTCTCAGTTAATGCATATACAGACATGAAGCCCAATGAAGACAACTCTTCTCCTGCCACAAAAGGCAGTCATTTGAGCTTTCCAGATATGTTCTTAGAGAGATTGGAGTATATTGGAAAGAACACCGTTTTTCTGTTAGAGTTGGTGGACTCTAAATTAGAATACTGACTGGAACTGACTTCCTTTAAGTATTAATAAATGCTTGCTGATTGTTTCCATGACTTAACACCTTTTAACTTCAATTTCATCATCTGTGAAATGAGGGGTTGGATTGATGATCTCCGAGGTCCTTCCTAATTATTTTGTCATTTTTGTTATTCATATGTTTTCAGTCATTTCTGACTCTTTGTGACCTATGTGGGATTGGCTTTGCAGATATACTGGAGTAGTTTGCCATTTCCTTTTATAGCTCATTTTACAGATGAGGAAACTGAGGCATGCAGGGTTAAGTGACTTGTCCACAGTCACACAGTTAGTAAGAGGCCAGGTTTAAATTTAGGAAGATGAGTCTTCCTGACTCCAGACTAGCACTCTATCAACTGTACCCCCTAGCTGCCTAGCAGGTATTAGCATTGTAATACTTGCAAGCTATAGCCTCAAAGACACCCCCATCCTTCTGTCCCTTCCTTGCCTCAACCCTATTCCATAGTAAAGTCAAACCTAAATTGAAGAGCTAATCCATCCTGCCTAATGGTATCAAATTCATTATGTGTCTCTCAAAGATACTTAAAGCCAGACCTCAGAGGGCAGCTGTTGGCTAAGCAATCTATATATTGAGTAGCAAACAAATGTTATCATAGTCATTAGCTTGATGCAGCAACACTCATCCGACACCATTTAAACTTCAATGTCAGCTCAAAGCATTTTCTAAAAATAAAATCTTTTTACAAAAGGCCTTTGACTGGAGCCAAATTAAAGCCATCTTCCTTGCCCTCTGGGGAGGGACGGAGACAGAACCAGGCTAAACAGAGACTATCAGTACAAACTGAACTTGACTTTGGTATTTGACCAATGAGTGGCCTGGTGCAGGCTCTTGCTGGTTCCCTGAGTGCTGCTCTTCACCGAAGCTTTCAATAACAACATGGAAGTGCTGGAAGACCAGAGAGATCATCTAGTATGCCTCTCTCATTTGACAAAAGGGGAAATTGCTGATAGCTAAAGAGAAAACCAAATAGCTCAAGGTCATGTACCTAATAATGTGCAGAGCTTGGGTTCTTTACCCTTTGCTCTTGTTTCTTCCACTAATACTGGTCCTTGATCCAGGAGGCTCTAGTTCCAGCTCTGACACCCAGGAGCTGTGTGACCTTGGATAAATGCCATGCATTGGGGATACAAAGATGACAGTGAAACAAGCCCTGTCTTCAAGGTGCTTTCATTTTACTGAGGTGATATAACATTAACATATATATGTAAGGTCAAGATAATTTGGAGACAGGCAGAGAAAGAGAGAGACAGAGATTTTATGGTTGTGAAGTGCCTTCAATTTCTAATTTAATCCATAAAAATACTCTGTGAAATACATCCTAAAAACATTCATTAAAAAATAAATTGCCTTTTAAAGTTTTGCCTACGTTTCTTGCTATATTTTATCCTCTCCCAGAGATTTATTTCTTAAAATAAAAAATGGGGAAAAAGAAAAAAATTTCAGAAAAACTACCCGATACATCATTGAAGTCCCATAGTATATAGTATTCCTTCCCTATAGTCCATGAGATCTGAAAAGAAGGGAGGAAGGTACATTCTCGTATCTATTCTTTGAAGCCAAAGTAGCTTCCCAACATTCAGTTTTTTAACAGTGTTTGTTTTTTTTTTCTTTTGTAGTCATTTTGCATATGGTTTTCTTGCCTCTGCTTACATCGCTCTATATCAGTTCATTTAAGTCATCCCAGACTTCTCTGTATTCATCATTTCTTATAACTTAGTAATACATTCCATTATATTCATATATTCATCTTCCCAAATTGGTAAGCCTCCTGCATACCAAGTCATTACTACTTTGAAAAGCAATGCTGTGTTCCTCAGAGTGAAATGAAAGAACATAGTAACTTTCTTTGCATGATTCCAAATTTCTTTGAAGAATGATTGCAATCGACAACTGCACCAGCAATGCACATGCAATTCATAGACCACTTTTCTACAATACTTCCAATATTGTCTAGTTTCATCTTTTGTCATCTTTACCATTTGCAAGGTGGAAGGTGAAACCTTATGATTGTCATAATTTGTATTTTTATTATTAATGGTTTATAAGCATTTTATATGGATTTTAACATTTTGTCATTCTTTGAGAACTTTTAATATCTTTTGATCTTTTCATATCTAATAGACAATAGATTTCATCTTCTTTATTTGTTAGTTCTCTATATATCTGATATAGTAGCACTTATTAGAAATATATGTTGCAAAGATTTTTCTTCCAAGTCAACCACTTCTTTCATTCTAGTTTCATTTCTTTTAAATTTCATTTAATCAAAATTATCTATTTTATCTTTTGTAATTGCATCCATTCCATCTTTAGTTAAGAATTCAATACCTCTTTATACCTCTGAAAGGTGTATGGTCTGTTTCTCTTACCATTTTTTTTTGTAATAGCATGACCATTGATATTTAGGACATGTCTCCATTTTGATGTACTGGTATTCTTAGCCCCATTTTACAGATGGGACACTGAGAACCAGGAAGATGATTATCTTGGGTCATAGAGCTGGGTCTGATAGCCAGATCTTCTGATCTAGCTACTTATTATGGGAATAATGTAGGACAAGTTTCTTCTTGGGACTCAGTTTCCTTATCTGTAGAACTCAGGTATTGATGGATGATATATCTGACAGATGATTTCTAAACATCCGTCAAACTCTGTAGCTATGATCCTGGGGTCTTCCCCATAACCTGCAATTCCTTTCAGGGGGTTTGAGTGTCCTATATAAGGAGAATGATGGGCTAAATGACAGTCAGTGATTCAGTGAAGTATAGCTAACTTACTTACACATGAGATATGTACTGTGTAATTCTAAGCCTCCTGGAAGTAAATAGTGTGTTATGTACATTTTGAAGTTGAAGGATCTGAGAAGTCAAGGAACTCCCCTGTGATCCCACAGCCAGTAGTCTCAGTCTAACTATTTGGGGGTTTCTGTGACTTGGCAGCTGCTCCATTCTCCTTCACTAATGTGCACAGTGGGTGAGGAGCTACCTTCCAGGTGGCCACCTCTTTGTTAATTTTTATATCTTACCTCTTACAGAATCATACTTAAGGTTCATGCCTTCCCTATGTTCTTTCTTTTTTTTAAATTGCCTTAAATTATATTTTTTATCCTACAGTTTATTACCAAAAAGAACATTTCAGCATTTTCATAAAAGTAGAGAAGTAAAAAAATTATAATTTTTTTAAATTATAATTTTTAAAAGGTATGTTGTTGTTTAGTCATTCCAATTGTGTCTGATACTTCATAACCCTATTTGGGGTTTTCTTGGCAAAGATACTGGAATGGTTTGCTATTTCCTTTACATCATTTTTTTTAACAGATGAGGAAATGGAGGCAAACAGGGTTATGTCACTTGTCCAGGGTTACATAGTAAGATTCTGTGGCTGGATTTGGATTTGATTTCAGGTCTTCTTGAGTCCACGTCCACTGCTCTATCCACTGTGCTATGTAACTGCCCCTTTTAAAGGTGTGCATGTGTGTGTGTGTGTGTGTGTGTGTGTGTGTGTGTGTGTGTGTGTGTGTTATAGAAAATGAGATAAGGTGTGTAAAGGATGTACTCCAGTGCCTGGCACATAGGAGACTTCTTCCTTTCCCTTTGTAAAATCTAAGGGGTCATGTAAATGTGAGTTATTATTATTCTCAGTTAGGTAGAACTCCCCTCAAAGTAAAAATCAAATGAATGAAGATTGACTATTATAGAGACTTGGCTGATAAGTCAGTAAATCCTGGAGAGAGACTACAAATGGATAGTGAGCTTGACCCAGAATCAAATGGGGAAGTGAGAGAAGGCTGGATTTGATTTGGAATACTGTGCAATTCTATTAATTACTTTGGGCTTTGACTTTTGAATGCCAGGGTTTAGCCAGGGATGTTGCATTGTTCTACATCTTGGAATGCCACAATCTCTAAAGAACTGAACTGAAGTTTACCCAAAGAACAATGTACAGTGATGTGAACAGGTGGCAACGCCATATAAATGGCGGATTTCCTGGGAGAAGCTGGGCACAGAATATGATCAGAAAAGATGGATTTATCATATAGAGAGACTGAGGGATGCCTCTGTATTCCATTTGTATGCCTGGACACCAAGAGATCTAGGGAACAATCCAAGAATCCTGGGTACACCCCTTGCAGTGGATTTTATGGAAAGGCATAGCCAAGAATTGCATAAGATGGGCAGCCTCAAGTGAAATGAATCCACATTATTAGAGGGGGTCCCCACATTGATGACATTATAGATCAACCCAAGTATCAAATAGATCTTAGCATCTATCCTTATTATTATCATCTGGTTTTATTTCTGCAGCAAATCAGAACCTTGTAATCTGTAGACTTCACTCTGCAATTGCAGCTCTCTTTCTCTCACTTCTTCCTATATTCATAAACCCTAAACCATCAATTCGCTTCCCTTCCAAGCCTGTCTTGGAAGGTTAGGTTGTTAATAGCACCATAATTCAGGCTTAAAAATAATGCATGAGTCCTGATACCACAATATGGGACAAAATAAAAGAATATGACATGTTCTCTAAGTTGAGAGGGATCTTGGAAGTCATCTCTTCTAACTCCTTCATCTTATGGATGAGGCATCTGAAGCCCAGAGAGGAGAAGTGATTTACTGGTGGTCACACAGCTTATACATGGGCCTTCTTCAAACCCAGATTTCCTTATTTCTCCTCTGGTGCTCATTCCACTTCACCCCATCTGCCTCCTACTGGTTACAAAAACACTGCAAATAATTCTGATGAAACTGCATCTAAGGGAATCTTAATTACATGTGTGTGTCTTGTTGAACTTGAGAGAACGCAGCTTTGTTTATTTCGAGATCTAACTCAAACAGAAATTATTACTTTGTTTTTCAAATAAAAATGTACTGTCAGCATTGAGTTCTTTGGAGAGTCTCCTATTTTTAAAATTGCCCATTCAACCAAGTTTCCTAATTTGTCAAGAGGGGAATAATAATTCTTGCCCTCCCCTGCCCTGGCTACCTTGGAGGACCTATACCTAAGTGTTCTTTGTGAAATGGGCTTGTGTTCTTAATTAGATTTCAGGATCCTCTGAAGCAATGATTTGGCATTAGCTAGCAACACCTCACACATGGTTACACGCAAAGTACCCAGGAGGAAAAAAAGTACAGCATGACTCTAGAAATTTCAGGGAACAAAACAAAAATCCAGTCCAAGATGACTGTTTTAAGTGGGGAAAAAATTGTCTTTGTTTTCTCCTATGGGTGTGATCATAGAATCCTGAAAGTGAGAAAGGACTTTAAGGTGATATGGTCCAACCTATACCTCCAAAAGGATCCTCTCTACTACATATCCGCTTCAGTGGTCACCTCCCCCTTGGTTGAAGACCTCCTGTGAGGGGATCCTCCCAAGGCAACTCATTCCCCTTTGAGACAGCTCTGATTGTTAGAAAGCTTTATTCTTTATTTTTTTGTAACCAGTTGCCTATCTACAACTTCTACCCCTTGTTCTTAGCGCTGTTCCCTAGATCCAAGTAGGGCAAGTCTAATCTCTTCCATATGACCACCTCTGGAAGACTTGAAGATGGCTATTTCAGCCTTTATATACTTCAGGTTAAATAATCTTAATTCCTTCAGCTAGTCTCCATCCTGGTTGCCCTCCCCTGCATATTCTCCAGTTTATCAATGTCCTTCCTAAAATATGGTGCCTAGGACCAAAAACTGCTCTGTATGTGTTCTGATTAGGACAGTGTCTAGGAGGACTGTGTTTTTCCTAGTCACTCAATCAACTAGTGATTGTTAAGTGCCTACTATGTGTCAGACACTGTGCTAAGGTCTGGAGATACAAAGAAAGATATGAAAAACAGTCCCTGCCCTCAAGGAGCTCATAGTTGAATGGGGAGATAACATGTAAACAACTAGGTACAAATCAGATATAAGCAGGATAGATTGGGAGTGACTCAAAGGAAAGGAACTAAAATTAAGGAGGAGGAGGAGGAAAGATTTTTTGCAGTAGGTGGGGCTTTAGCTGAGACTTGACAGAAGCCAGGAGAATGGTAAAGCCATAAGATCCTAGGATTCTAAATATGAAGGTACCTGGAAGGGAGGGTATCAGCTTAAAGAAACATAGGGTCACAATTCTAGGGCTAAAAGCAGTGTTGCAGTCATAGAATCCAACTCCCTCTTTTATAAATGAGGAAACAGACCCAGAGGGGAGACTAGTGATTTGCTCAAGGTCAAGCAGGTAGTAAGTAAAAATAGATTAATGACCAGATGTGCTGATTTGGGAGAACAACATATTCTGTAAGAAAAGCAAAGTACTAAGATACCAATTTAAAATTAGCTATACTCAGTATCCCAGAGAGATTTCCTGATCAATAATGATAATAAAAAGAGATCTAAGAGTCTCTCAGCTCTAAATCCTCTACCAAATAGGATATTACAGCTCTGGAAGTGTTTTCTGCATATTAAACAAGTGGTATGCATATCATCACACCCTTTTTGCTAATAAGGAAGCAATTAAGCCTCAGAGACTTTTCCAAGATTGGGAAGTTAATTAATTGCTGAATCCAGGACTTGAACTCAGATCCTCTAGAGTTATTCGGTTGTGCTCCTGAGTTATAAGATGTCTACTGCATAATGATTAAAGAAAGACATTGTAAGAAAAATAGCTCAATCCAAATTTTACAAAACCTGTTTTGATAGTTTATTCTAATTCTTTCTGACAGTCACCTGCCCCTAAAGGTTTATGACTCACCCAACAGACAACAGAGACACTTAAAGATGAGAAATGGAGTTGGATTTTCATCATTTTTGAAGTTTCAGGCTGCTGATTACCTCATATTTCAGGGTAGAGTGACAGTTTGGTCATAAATATCTGAAATTTTACCCAAATAATGATCTGGATTTTCTTGCCATTAGAGAATGTTTTGTTGTTGAGTATTTGCCTTAACCTTCAACAAAAACCTGCACTTCTGCATTTACCAAGTTTATTCCTGTACGGTATAGCCCAGTAAGAACTAGACAAGGTTTGGGAAGACCAACATTCTAACCCAGGCTCTGCCACTCAATAGCTAAGTGTCTGTGCAAGTCACCTAATTGTTATGAGCCTCAATTTCCAATCTATTAAATGGGAAAGTCAATACTTGTTCTATCTACTTCACAGAATTATTTTGAGGAAAATGTTTTCTCAATCTTAAAGTGCTCTTCAAATGTGTGCTGAAAACTAACATATCATTATTACTATATTTCCATTACTATCAAACTTTTATAAAAACACGTTTTAAAATGATAGCGACAGAAGGGAACTTAATTTTCCCAAAACAGTTATCTAGGCCATCCTCTTTATTTTTCACGTGGAGAGGCTGAGGCTCAGCTAAGGTTAAATGATTTGCCCAAAGTCTCTTCATTAGCAAAGTCAGAATAAAGACCCAAGTCCTGAGTCTAAAACTACTGGCCTTTCAACTGTGCCATATTGCCTTTTTTCTGTGAAAAAGAATTCCATAAAAAAAGAAATCAGCTGGGTTGACTACAAAGGAGCTGGGACACTTACCTACCTGTGTGATCCTGGGAAAATCAGTAACCTCTCATAGTCTCTTCATGTTTCCTCATCTGTAAAATGGGAACAATGATACCTATTAAACATTTCTCACAGGATGGTTGTTAGAGTCAAATGAGATAATGTATGCAAAGTGTTTAGCATATCATAAATATATAAATGCCAGCTACAGTTAACAGAGGAATATTAGCTATTCATGGGAGCTTGTTGAAATGGATTCTTGGCTTAGAACCTCTCCTTTTCCTCTTCTTTTTTCCCCCTGACTGCCAGCCTCACTGGAAAATCATGAGAACAACTTTTAAGAGTACTTTATAACCAGGTATGGTGGTGCAGCCCTCTAACCCCTTAGAGGCAGTAATTGGAGGGTCACTTTAGTTCCAGAGTTCTGAGCTTAGAGAGTAAAGTCAGATTAAGTGTTGACACTACATCTGTCACCAGTATGGTGAGCCTCTAGGAGAAGATGGCTACCAGGCTGTCTAAAGAAGGCTCTCTCTACCTCTCCAGTTCAGAAAAATGGGTATGTATTAAAGCTCCCTTGAGAACCAGTATTTGAATCATGCAGTATAAGTTGGTTGCTGCAAGATCGGTTGGCTGAGTCTCAAACAAACAAACAAAAATCCCCAGAGTAATATGCAGCTTCCTACATTTGCTAATTTGATTCTCCCAACTGGGCCATAAGGGAAAAGTAGGGGGAGTTGAAGTTAGGCAAGTAATTTATGGGGATTTTTTTCTTTTCCATCCAAGCTAAAATTGTCTACAAGTGTCCACAGTAGATTATGCCCAAGGCATTTTTAAGATGCTTTGGGATGATTGGAAATAGGAACAAATAGAATCAACACTGTCTGAGAAAGAACTAAGGAACCTTATGAGGAATGAGGTTTTTGCCTTAATTTCCCCCCATTCCATCACTGAATTTATGTGTCATAAGGTGATTCTTTATTTGATACCCCTATTAGGTTAAATCTGTTACTAATTTTCTATTCTGCAATGAATCTCCTTTATTAATTCTCTGTTCTATAAAGGGGCCTGGAACTATTCCCAATTTGGGTGATGAAGATAGTATACTTCTTAGCTAGAAGCCTTTCTTAATCCTCCTGAATCTTAGTGCCTTCCCTCGGAGATTTCTTCCTATTTATTTTGTCTATACTGTGTTTATATATAGCTGTTTGGATGCTGTTTTTCTCATTAGGCTGTGAACTCCTTGAGAGGGGAGACTGGGTTGTTCTTGTTCTTGTTTTTGCCTTTCTTTGTATCTTCAAATTTTAGCACAGTGCCTAGCATACAGTGGGTGCTTAATAAATGCTGTTTTACTTGATTAGGACTCAGATTGTTGAATGAAGCAGCTAGGTGTCACAGTAGATGGATTGCTGGACCTAGAGTCATGAAGGTCTGAGTTCAAACCTAATTTCAGCTGTGTAATCCTAGGCAAGTTACTTAAACCCTGTGTTTTCCAGTTCTCTCAACTATACCAACTTCTTAGGATTGTTGTGATTACCAGATGAAATAATATCTATAAAGCAATTAGCATAGAAGGTGCTTTATCAATATTTGTTTTCTAACTTCCTTCCTTATGTATTTGAGGATTTCTGAGACCTTTGATAATCCCTTAGAATTCATGCATAAGAAGAAAGGTACTAGAAGGCTGAAGATTGACAAATATTGTTCCAATTTTCAAAAAGAAAGAACTAGATAATTCTAGGAACTATTAAAACTTGACATTGATCCTTGTCACAATTATACAATTGATTCCCAAGTGGTTTGTGGGCATTAAAAAATATAATTTGGTAATCACTCTGAACCAGCATTGGATCATTAAGAACAAAAAAGATTTTATTAATTTTGTGCATGACACTGAATTGAGTTAATACTTTATATATGAGGCTCAGTTATTTGCATGATGAAGCTTTGAAAAAAAGATAATATGCAAACCAAAGTTCTCCATTTTTATGCATAATGTTGTTTGTGGTGATAGTGGTGGAGGTTATTGTTCTTTGAATGTTATCAAGTTTTGGGGCAATTTTCTTAGCCAGTATTCCTGTTGGTTCAGTACTGAGTTCAGTTTTAGAAGCTGGTCAAACAGATAATATTTTAGAGACCACATTGTATAGTGAAGAAGATTTGAATTTGAGTCCTTTCTTCAAGAATTGTATGACCCTGCATAATCTCTGTTCCTCAGTTTCACCATCTTTAAAGTGGGGATAATAATATTTGCATCATGGAGTTTTTGTGATGCAATCACTTTGTAAATCTTAAAGATGGATAGAGGTATGTGTTGTCTGGGAGCAAGCAATCTAGGCCTAGGACAAAAGTCCATTAGGCTGTGAGCTCTTGAGAAAACTGGGATGTTTTTGTTTCTCTTTGAATCCCAGCTCTTAGCACAATGTCCAGCACATAGTAAGTGCTTATTGAGTGTTTGTTGACTTGATTTGAAAATCAAAGGAGAACAACCACTCACAATTACTTTCCACCCCTATCACCTCCTTGGAGAATACTGTGATCATTTATTCTGGTGATTTCTCTGTGTCTGGGCATCCAGTGCTGCTATCAGCAAAACCAACCCCCAGATGGTTTATCTTCTGTTTTGCTTATAGAAGGACCAGGAAGAGACTAGGCTCTGCTGGGTTGCTTGAGAAGGGATGAGAGGAAGTGGATCACCAGCCTGATCACCCTTCTCTAGCCAGCACAGCTGTTTGCGGTTTCCAAAGAACTGAAGAGCACGATAACACAAGACTAAAAATTTCCTTACCAGTTCCTTTTCTGTTTGAGAAGGTAGAACTCAGAAAGTTGAAGTGATTTCCCCAATGCCATACACTAAGGAACTGCAGAAAACGGAAGTGAAGCAAGTTCTTCTAACTTCAAATTAAATAATAGTGATAATACCTAGCATTTACATAGCAGTTTAAGATTTATAAATCACTTTACAAATATCTCACATATCCTGACAGCCACCCTGAAGGGTAGGTGCTATTATTATCCCCATTTTATTGATGAGGAAACTGTGGCAGATAGAAGTTGAATGACAAGGTCACACAGCTAATAAGTGCCAGAGTCTGGATTTGAAATCATCCTGACTAGTCCTAGTACTCTATCCACCATGTGAAGTATTGTTGACATTTTCACTTTCCAAATAAAGAAATTAAATCTTAGAGACATTAAATAATTTGCTCTAGGTTAAAGAGTTAGTGGGAGGGAGTAAGGTGACACAATAGGTAGAGTGCTGAGCCTGGAGTCAGGAAGACACATCTTCCCGAATTAAAATCAGAACTTCGACACTTAGTGGCTGTGTGTCCTTGGGTAAGTTACTTAACCTTATTTGCCTCAGTTTCCTTATCTATAAAATGGGCTGGAGAAGAAAATGGCCAAACCACTCAAGTATTTTTGTAAAGGAATCCCTAAGAGATCACAATCAGACATGTATAAATGACTAAACAACAACAAAAACAGCAAGTAATTTTTGGGGCCAAGATTTGAACCTAAATTACACCATTTATTTATTCCATAACCATTTCCTAAGTTCCTGCCATAGTCAGAGTTTTTTCCGATACATCTGCTGCTTCACCAAAAGATTATCTTTTTTTTTATTTTAAAAATTGTATCCCTTCTCCTTTTAAAATGTAACTCTCATGAAAAAATACAAATAACTGTAACTCCTGACATTTATATTGAACTTTAAGGTGTAGAAAACCGATAGCTCATTTTATGCTCCCAACAATCCTAATGAGGTAAGTGCCATCATTATCCTCATTTTGCAGAGGAGAACGTAGAGGCTTAGTTAGCTAGGTGCAGCAGTCTGCCATGCCACATAGATAGTTATGGGCAGAGGCAGGTTTTCCTGACTCCAAGTCCCACACTTGCCTATTCTGAGGATCTAGTCCCAAACTTGGTAACAGTGTTAAAGTTTACATTGAGCATGTGTTGCTACAAGTCAGATGGGAAGCAGTGTTTCCATCCAACCACTAGGAGGGAGGAGGAAGCTGCTTGTAGATTCCTTAGGAACCACTAAAATGACTAGGATTAGCATGCAAAGTAGGTGGAAACAAGGGGAGAGAATTTGTTAGGCATTTGAACTGCTAGGCCTCTAAATAATACTTCTGAGAAATGTCTATTAGCATAGAAGATTTGTATCCTGGGTTGGGTGTTTTGCTGATGCATAATTCCTACACACTCTTGTATCATTATTTCATTTAAATCTGGCTACTGTTTTCTTGTGTCTTCATGGTCTCAACTGCTGATTTATCTTGAGGAAGTATCTTGTCATTGACCTGTTGTAAACAATCTAATTCTTTTGGACTGAAGGTTTTGGCTACATAATCTCAGAGATATTCAATATTCATTTTTCTTTATCCTAAGGTGTCTGTTTTTTCCCTTTCTCCTCAAATACCAGTAATTAATTCTGACACTGATTGGAGATTGTTAGAGGGCTGCTTTTCCCATTTTCAGACCCCTTTTGCAAGTTAAATATTAAGTGCGGCAAGGGAGCAGCTTAACAATCAAGGAAGAGTGGTACAAATTTTCACTTATTCCTTACACAAAGCTCAGTCTCAAATTCTGGGAAGGGTACCAAAGGCTTCAGTATTTCTGAAGTCTTTCATCTCACTTCCACCATTGACTTTGTAAATAGCCTAGTTTCTACCTTGGGAACATTGGAGGCAAAAAGTGCTTGTGAGAATGGCTACCCAAAGCAGCTTCCTCCTCTGTGAAAGTCTGAAGACCCAGAGATGGATGGAAGACTAGAGAGGGATTGGACTGGGGAGTTCTTAATGGATGTCATCTTATTGATAGCATTTTTACTTTTAATAGTGATTTGGGAGGGTGGCTTTATTTCATTTTTTCCAGTGGGGTACAAATGGTTTGTAAGATGGAGTAGTTTTAGAGGGGAAAAGGACATGAGAATTTCCCAAGAGGGCACAATGTCTGTGAGGAGATCAGATATAACCCTTCTTGGGGTTTGATTGATGTGTCTGGGGCTGAGACAAATGAATTGTTGCATTGAGTGGTTGGGAGAATCTTTATTCACGAGGTCAGTGGGAATTTCCCTCCAGATCATTTTGGGAAAAAAAAAAAGGATAGCAAATATGATTGAAATGACTGAGCATAGGCTAGAGAGGAATAAAAATGGTGTTGTGTTGAAGCATTTAAAAAAAAGACAGAAAACCTCTAAAGAGAGATATGTTTAACTAGAAAAGACTCTGTAGTTGCTGTTTGCATGGTAAGCTTTTAAATCACCTGTAATAGGGAAGAAATTGCAAATGAGGACAAGGAGAGAAATTCAGGAAGTTTGGAGTTTCAAAATTTTTTTAAAAGTTTTGTCATGCCCTTGCATTTAGGATAATATAAAAAAGGAATGGTTTAAGCTAGGAAAATATCTACCTTGCCAGAAGTCACAAGGGAAGTCATGTAACAGAACTAACACCAGACTGAATTCGTTTCAGCTCTGATATTTACTAACTGTGTGGTCTTAGACAAGTCACAATTTCTCTGAGCTTTACAGTTTTTTTGTATGTAAAGCAGGGTTGGACTAGACACTTCGGAAAGTGTTTAATCTCACTTTCACCATTGACTTTGTAAATAGGCTAATTTCTACCTTGGGAATATCGGAGGCAAAAAAGTGCTTATGAGAATGGTCATCAAAAGCAGCTCCCTTTCCTGTGAAAGCCTGGATTGAAGAGGAATTGGACTAGGGAGTTCTTAATAGATGTCATTGATAACATTTTTACTTTTAATAATAAGTTGGAAGGGTGGTTTTACCTTAAAAAACAGAATTGACCAAGTAGGAAAGGAGGTGCAAAGCTCACTGAAGAAAATAATTTTTAAAAATCAGATTTTGGCAAGTGGAAGCTAATGATACTATGAGATATTAAGAAACAAACAAAGTTGAAAGAATGAAAAAATAGAAGAAAATGTGAAATATCTCATTGGAAAAACAACATACTTGGAAAAAAAAGGAAATATAATATAAGAATTATTGGATTACCTAAAAGTAATGTTCAAAGAAAGAGTCTAGACATTAAATTTCAACAATTGTCAAATTAACTTGAACCAGAGAGTAAAATAGAAATTGAAAAAAAAAAAACACTGACCACCACCCGAAAGAGGTCCCAAAATGAAAACTCCCAAGAATATTGTCCCCAAATTCCAAAGTTCTTAGGTCAAAGAGAAAACACTTCAATTAGCCAAAAAGAAACCATTCAAATGATGTGAAACCACAGTCAGGATCACATCAAATTTAGTAACTACCATATTAAAGGAGCAGAGGGCTTGTAACATGATATTCTGGAAGGCAACAGAGTTGAGAATGCAACCAAGAATAACCTACCCAGCAAACTGAGTATAAAATTCAAGGTAAAAACAATTATTTTATGAAATTGATGACTTTCAAACATTCCTGATGAAAAGAATAAAGCTGAATAGAAAATATGACTTTCAAATGTAATACTCAAAAGAAAAATAAAAAGGTAAACATAAACTAGAAATCATAAGGGACTCAAAGGGTTAAACAATTTACTTTCCTATATGGAAAGATGACACTTGTAACTAATAAGAACTTTATCATTATTAGGAAAGTTAGAATGCTTCTTCATGGAAAGACATTGAGTGAGTTGATTATATTAGGATAATGTAAAAAAAATGTATAGGTTACAGAGATGCCTTGGGAGAAGGAAGGAGGAAGAGGAATAATGGAATAATGGAAAAATTATCTTACATAAAAGAAGTATGCAGTGAAGAGTTTTTATAGAGGAAGGAGAAATGGGAGAGGGGTGGACAATACTTGAACTTCATTTACATCTAAATTAGTCAAAAGAGGAAATTTGTGTGTATGTGTGCATGTACACATGTTATTTAATTTCAGTTATGTCCAACTCTTCATAACTTTATTTAGGGTTGTTTTGTTTTGTTTTGCAAAGATCCTAGAGTAGTTTTTAATTTCCCTCTTCAGCTGATTTTTGTAGATGAAAAACTGAGGCATACAGACTTAAGTCACACACATGACTAGTAAATGACTGAGGCCAGATTTGAACTCATATCTTTTTAAGCCCAAACCAGTGATCTATCCACTGTGTAACCTAGCTAAGTTGGTAATACAAATCTATCTTACACAACAGGGAAGTAGGGGATGAGAGAAAGGGTGGGGACAGTGATAAAAGTAAGCACAGATAAAAATAAAGCAGTGGTCTGAAGCAAAACAGACTTTAGAGGAGGGGGAAAGATAAAATGAGAGAAACAGAGGATAAACAGAAGAAAACATGATGGAGGAAAATTCAGTTAGTAATCATAACTACGAATGTGAATGGGATGAACTCATCCATAAATAGAATCAGATAGCAGATTGGATTAGATACCAGAATCCAACAATATGTTGTTTACAAGAAACATACTTGAAACAGAAAGACACACACAGAGTTAAAAATAAGAGACTGGAGCAGAATCTATTATGCTTCAACTGAAGCTAAAATGGCAGGGCTAACAATGATGTTCTCAGACCAACTAAAAACAAAAACAGACCTAATTAAAGGGCATAAGCAGGGAAACTACATCTTGCTAAAAGGTCTCATAAACAATGAACAAATATTAATAATAAAAATATATGTACCAAATGGCATAGCTTTCAATTCTTAAAGGAAAAGTTAGATGAATTACAGGAGGCAATCAACTGCAAAGTCAAACTAGTTAGAGACTTCAATTTTCTAGATAAATCTAAATATGAAATAAATAAAAAAGAACTTAGGAAGATGAATAGAATCTTAGAAAAGCTAGATGTTATAGACTTCTGGAAAGAACTTAATGGGAATAGAAAAGAAATAACTTTTTCTCAACTGTACATAACACCCTCACAAAAACTGACCATGTATTAGGGTATATGAACCTCACAACCAAATGTAGAAAAGTGCAAAAGATAAATAGATCTTTTTTAGATCATATGTAATAAAATAAATTTTAAAAGGATTAGATTAATTAATTAAAAACATAGGTTAAATGTTAATTGGAAACAAAATAATCTAATGCTAAAAAATAAGTGAGTCAAAGAATAAAACTTATAAAATCACTTATTTCACTAAAGAAAATGATAACTGAGATAATATTTCAAAATTTGTGGGATACAGCAAAATCAGTATTTAGGGGAAAATGTATATCTCTTAATGAACTTGCACAAAATGAAGTGAGCAGAACCAGGAGAACATTGTATACAATAACAGAAATATTTAAGGATGATCAACTGTGAACGTTTTAATTATTTTGTTCAAGACAGTGATCCAAGACAATTCCAAAGGAATGAAAGATATTATCTTCCCACAGAGAAAGAACTGATGAGCTCTGAATGCAGAGTGAAATGTATTTTTTTCCATTTTCTTTATTTTTATTATTTCATTTTGTTTGTGTTTTCCTTTGCAACATGGCAAAAATGGAAATATGTTTTGTGTAACGTCACGTATATTTGATATCAAAGAGTTTGCTTTCTCAAAAAGGGAGGGAAAAAAAGAGGAGAGAGGAGAGAATTTAGAACTCAAAAAAATTTTAAATGAATGTTTAAAAATTTTATATGTAATTTGGGGAATATTTAACAAAATGAATAAAATAAGAAAAAAAATTAAAGTTATGTAAAGGGGTCCTGAGACCAAGCAGTTTCAGAAATAGTGCTATCAGTTAACTTTCTCAGTCAGTCTATGATTCTATGAATATCCACCCCTTAGCTATTTCTGTGCAGCTCCTTGTTGGGTAAGGCATTTAAGAGGGGTAAAAGGCACAAAACATGTTGTTGCACTATATTTAAAGCTGTTTTGACTGATTTTCACATTAAGCCACTTAATAGCTAGGTATTGTTTCTGTAATTTTTAAATCCTTATTTCAATGCTAATTGCATATTGTACCAAGACGCTAATAATGGGAAAGGAGCCCTAGTGAAATCAGAGCTGTGAGTTTCTTCTTGTTATACCCACATCTCCAAGCTATATGCATTGTTCTAGAACAGATGCTGGAATTTGGCAGGAAATGTAGTTAATGGAGTGTGTATTTGGGATTTTTCCTCCAGCCTTTAGAATCTCACTCCCTTTCCTAATCAGCTTTGTAGATGGCACACATGAGTATCGCAAACCAAAGCAGGCTTTTAGAGATTTTTTAAGGCATTTTTTTCCCTCTCCTGATAAGTTTCTGAGGTATAGTGAGCTAGACAATTGGCACCAGGTCTCCATGCTATCCAATAGGGCCTTTTATCTCCTGCCAGATGGTAAAAGAGTTTATTTCTGTTTTTCATTTTAGCATTGGAGTTATAAAACCTTAGAACAAGAAGGCCCTTAGAAAGAAAACATCTTTTCCAACTTTCTTATTCTGCAGATGAGGAAACCAAGACCCCGCCCGAGAGGCCACATGACTTGCATATAGTCATACAGCTGACTAGTGGCATAACCAATGCTAGAACTCAAGCTTTAAAAAAAATCTTTTGCCCCATCTTTTCCATTTGAGTTTCCCTCACCAATTTATACGAATCTCAGTTTCCCCCAAATGTTCACTTTTGTATGTGGGCTCTATGGGATCTATTATATAAAAGTGAAGGTCCTAATGGAATTAATCAATAGAATTAATATTTGACCCTCCAAGAATGCATTTTGATTTTCACAGAGCCATAGATTTAGACCTAGAAGGGACAATAATGGTTATATAGTCTAACCCCCACATTTTACATTTGAGAACACTGAGGCACCAGAGAGTGAATGACAGAACTAAGATTTAAACCCAGGTCTTCTGATGTCAAATCTAGTACCAGAGTTTCTAATAATTTTCTGGAGCAAGAAGCCTTAGAAAGCTTTCCATCTGGCTAACCATCCTGGAGAGCATTTTGGAATTATTCCAAAGAGCTGTAAAACTGTGAATACCCTATGACCTAACAACATCACTACTAGAATTTTATCTCAAAGAAATTTAGAAGAAAAATAAGGGGAAAGGACCTATGTTTATAGCACCTCTTTTTTATGGTGGCATGAAAGTGTTGGGACATATCCTTTGACTATTTATCAACTGGGGAATGCCTCTTATTTTTATAAATCTGGCTCAGTTCCCTATATAGTTGAGAGTTAGAAATTTATGGGGATGCTCGTTAATTGGAGAATGGCTGGATAAGTTATGATATATGATTATGATGAAATATAAGAAATCATGAGCAGGATGGGTTCCAAACAACCTGGATTTATGTGAACTGATTTAAAGTGAAATGGGCATAATTAGAACACTGTACATAGTAAAAGCAATGTTATTTGATGAACAGTTGTGAATGACAGTTATGCTCAGCAATACAATAATCTAAGACAATTCTGAAGGACTCATGATGAAAAATACTGCCCACCTCCAGAGGAAGAACTAGTGAATACAAAGTGAAACATCCTAGTTTAACTTTCTTTATTTTTCTTGTTTTTTCTTTCACGGAATTACTAATATGGAAATGTTTGACTTGTCTGCACATGTCTCACCTATATCAAATTGCTTCTCTTCTCATGAGAGAGGGAGGGAAAGAAAGAACAGAAGGAGAAAATTGGGAATTTGAATTTTTTTTAATAATGTTAAAAATGTTTTATATATAATTGGAAAAATATTAAAACTTTCTAATTCCATGCTCCCCCAAACAAAAAAAATAGTTTTTTCTCCCCCTTTACCTTTGTGTTCAGGAATTCTCTTTTGTGGGTGTCAAGACTGAGAGTGTGGGCAATGTTGAGTGACTTCAGTCCTTGGATTCAAGGAAAGTATTTTCATTGTGTATATGCTAAGAATACCTTGAACCTCAATTTCCTGGCAGGAGCGGTCAGGTTTTAGTAGTGTGAGTTATATTCTGTCTGTCCATAAGCTACTATTAGAATGAGGTAACCAGGACTAGGATTCAGGATTCCAACATTCAAAGGAATACTTCTTATAATTCTTTCGTCTACTATTCTTGATCCTGAAGTCTGATACCAGTTCTACTCAAGTTAAGTGTAAACAAGCTTATTCCTTTACCTAGTGCCACCTTTTGCCCAGACTTCTTCAGCCTCTCCCAAGGTCTATCATCCCCTTCTACTATGCACACTGCCCACCACTGCTCCCTTCCTTTCCCCTTCACCAGAATCAGAACCTGCCACTTTAGCTTATCTGTCCTTCTCTCAGTTTCATGAAATTGAATGCTGAGCCTGGTAGTATGAAAGTTCGATTATCTCTTGAGTTTCAGACTAGGGATCCATTATTGATATGAGTTCCACTCAGAGCCCTTGAGTTATCAGCTAAGCTATTTGGTGCTGCCACTTCTGTACCAGGTTAAAATACAATTGGAAAATATTTAACAAAATGAATAAAAATACAGTAGAACATAGATAATGTTAATGTGTGGTTTTTCTATTGTAGAAATCCTGATTTATGGTTTATTAGTCTCTAGTATTATATGAGTCTGTCACCACTGTTATAAAGAATAGAAGAAGAAAGAAATAGCCTTCTCTGCTAGTGGCCTTCCTTCTGACAACTGAGTAGCTGGGTGAGTCCCAAAGGTTCTCCATAATTCCTCCTTTCTACCTCAAGAAAACTATCTTCATCAAACTTCTCTTCTTTTCTTTCCTGTCTCAGAGGAAGCAATATTTCCTTCTATGCTTTCAGGTCCTTCTTCTCCTGCTTCCTCTGGAATCTTACTTCTTCAGTAATCTTACTCCTTCCCTCCCTCCCTCATCCCCCCCTCCCCCTATATCTCCCTTCTTTTCTTCCACTGTCCCACAGGTTGAAAGTAGTCTCTCCTTGGGTTCAGATTCTTCATCTGACACTTTGGACTTGGTCACTTAACCTGCCTGGGCCTCAGGTTCCTAATCTGTAAAAGGAAAGGCTTGAACAAGATGGCCTCTGGGGTTTCTTCCAGCTCCAGAGACATGATTCCATGATCCCATATCTTCATCTCTATACATCTCTTATGTCACATGTATGTTTCCTAGGAACTCTAATTCTTTTTTGGCCTCAGTTTCCTCATCTTCAAAATGTTAAAGCTGAACTAGATGTAAGATGGATTAGGTTGAAAGGATCTCAAAGTCCCTTGCACCTAAAAAACTCATGATCCCATGATCTTATGATCCTATGTACATATTTTATCCTCCCTCTTAAAATGCAAACTAATATGTTTTTGTGTCCCTCCTCCTTTCCCATCCTTTGTACTTAGCCTAGTGATTTGTACTTAGATGGCCCTCAATAGAAATTTATAAATGAATGAATGCCTTGAGACATGCTTATGCCTTCCCTAGACTGAAAAACCCCAACCCTTGTGCTTTCTCTAGTTCCTCATGTACTTATCTCCCTCCTTTCCCTTTGCCACTTGCAGCTGGTATCTGTGCTTTGGCAGTGAGAGCAGTGCTGCTGGCTGACCCAGGTCCTTGCTTAGGTTAGTGATAGCCAACCAGAATAGCATCCAAAGGGGATTGAGGCAAGATGGTGGTGATCATGGGCTATAAGGATTGCAAACTAGCCATTGAGGCTCAGAGGGATCAGAGACATAAGATAAAAGCTCTCAAATGAACTTACAAGACTGTGTCAAAGTATCACTTTCTCAACTTTATGATACCTAAAGATGACTGTTTTTATATGAACCTTTTCAGGGATTTGTGGCATGTTAAGGACCCTGGCTACCTACCTATCCAAGCTGGTACTTGCTCAGTTTTTACTCATTCCTGATCCTGTTTTTCTCATCAATTAAATTTTGTGAGCACTTATTAAGTCCCTACTATGTGCAATAGAACATGGTTGGCCCCAAGGGCACAAAAGTGAAATATAATCTGCCCTCAAGGGGCTTACAATCTAATAGAGGCACAGGGCATATATGATACACAGTAGAATATGATGGCATGTAAGACAGACTGAGACAAATTTCTCTAAAATAATTTGAGAAGGGAAAATCTATTTTTAGATAAAAAAGAACCAGGAAGACTTTAAAAGAGATGGCAAGGTCCTGAGCTGGACCTTGAAGGAAGAGAAGAATCTTTTTTTTCTTATGTAACATATTTTACTTTATATCAGTTATGAAGCACTTTTTTCTTGACCTCTCAGCTCCTAATTGAATAAGAAGCAAGTAAACAACAACAAAAATACCCTATAATAAACAAGTGTACTCAAGCAAGACAAATTGTCATGTAAGCCATGTTTAAAAATGTCTCATTCTGAATCTTGAGTCTGTTACCTATCAGGAAGTAGATAGCATGTTTCTTCCTTTTCCCTCTGGAATCACAGTTGATCATTGCATTGATCAAAGTTCTTAAGTCCTTCAAATTGTTTGTCTCTTTAATGATGTCATTGTATAGATTGTTTGAAAAGAGCAGTATTAAAAGGCAGAGAAACATTCTAGGCATAGAGGTTGTCCTGAACAAATATAGGAAACAAATGCAGGAACAGAAGAAGCTCAGTTCAACTGGAGCCTGGATGTTGAACTGGGGTAGGTCAACCAGGATATTGACTCAGGAGGGCTGAAATTTAGAAGGGGCTATCACATTTGTACCCTAGCAATTGGGTACAACAAAGCTTGATGCCTATTTAGCAAAAATAATTAGTCAAAATAGAAAGCTACCAGATGTTGTATTTCTTTCCCTTTGCAGCTGGAGTCTAGATTTATTCCTCGCTGACCAGGTTTCTTTCACTTTGCCTTCTGCCAGAGCAGTGGCCCCCCTGGAATCACACTGTCAATATACTGGGGTCTCTGCTCAGAGTTTGACGTTTCTATTCTCTCTCTCCAATACAGGGCATTGCCCAAGGTTTCCTCCACCATAGATCCTTGTGTTGTTCAGTCTTTGGGAATCTTTTCCCAAGGTCCTCTGGCTTTCAACTTAAAGGCCTTAAAAATAATTAACTTGAGGGAACTTTCCAAGCTACTTCCTATTGCTTCAAAATTACTAGCTGCAGCTCTGCCTTTCATCAACCCCTTCCTCTGAACTCTTTTCTTTTTAAAAAATGTTATTGATATTTTTTAAAAAATTACAAACCTCTATAGATTACTCCTACTTTATGAGAAGTCTCTCAGAACAAAGTGAAACTGCTAAATATTAAGAACACATTGTCCTGAGCTGAAAGTGCATGCAGCATTTCATATCAGTAGGAACATATATGGATGCATGCATAGATATGTGTGTACATATGTACACATACATAGATTGATATTGTACCTTTAATCATTTCCCTGTCCTGAATAACATGTTTCATCACTGTTCATTTGTTTTTCTTGGAGGGATATTCTTACCTTGGGGAGGGCATTTTTTTCTTCTTCACATGTACATTATTACCCAGAAGATTTTGCATTTATGTGATTCAGAAATATTCCAAAGAGTGAACAGCCTGACCTAGAACAATCTGCATGCTCAGAGTAGTTTAGGATGGATTTTACAAGAATCAAATGTTCACATCATTCTAGTTTGTAAGTGTCAATTTTATAGTAATATTGATGTAATAAATAGAAAATCTTCTGGTTCTTTTTGCTTCACTCTGGCCTCAGCTCATACAAATCTTTCAATGTCTTTTCGGAGCCATCTATTTCCTTATTTCTTACAGGCCAATAGTATTCCTTCACATTCATATACCATAACCTATTTAGCTATTCTGCTTTGGATGGGTACTTCTCTCAGGTCTGTTTTGGCTCCCTCAAGATGGCTCCAGCCTCCATCAGTGGTGTTCCTCCATGTATAGGAGGTGGTTCTCTGCTCTCCAGTTCCTTTTAGCCACTGATAGATTAAATGTTACACAGAAAAATTTGCATCTAAAGGTATAATGATAAATATACAAACATACTTCCCAACCTGTGGGAGACATAATCCCCTGCTCTTAGGTTTAGTAGGAACTTAGTGAAGCCTCCGTGATTACTGAGTATTTCCCGGGATAAGCTGAATATTTGGAATTCTTTGGAGTCAAAAGGCCATGTGTCTCCTCTCCAAGACCAGCAGAATTACAAGGGAATGACAAACCAGTCACCCTGCCTCTTCCTATTTCTTGTTCAATGAGTGTTTCTTCAGAGGTTGAAGGAGCTATTCAATTTTCTTACTGTTTCTACAAAATATTTCTTTTCTCTGACTTTCTGAGATCTTTCTGTCCTTCTTTCTTGTGACATGTCAGCTGTAAATCAGTTAAACAGACATACTTTAGGAAATTCCCTGACAGGCGACAGGCAACAGACAAGAGAAAATGCTGATTTTTTCCAGGTTAATTCGGGACCACTTTTCTCCTTTTTAGAGATCACCATGTGTCCCTTAAGGAATATAGAATCTTAGATTTATGGTAGGAAAGGCCCTCAGGAATTTTTAGTCCAATTCCTGGATCTTACAGATGAGGAAATTGAATCCAGGAGATTCATGATTTGCCTAAGGTCACAAAGAGTGTACAGTCAGAATTAGGATTTGAACCCAGGTCTTGTGACATTAAAGCCAGTGCATTTTCTAGTATACCTTGCTAGGAAAGAAGACATTCTCATATAATGGCAAGAAGACTATCAGAGGATTTCAGTTAAATTTTCCACCCTACTGCTTGATGCTATCTTAGTGAAGTCAAATCACATGAGATAAAATAAAAAATGAAATGCTTACTACCTAGCAGACATTGTGGTGGCATATAATACACACAAAGTAATTTTGGAAGTGGAAAGGTGAAGAGTTCTGTTGGGGAGGATCAGGAAAGACTCCCTGTAGGAGATGGCACTTATATAGAATTCTGACAGCTTCTTTACCTGTAAAAATGTAGCATTTCAATTCCAGAACCTCTAAGCTCTCAGTCTTTCATCTCTAAAGTCCATGATCTAAAAAGGATAATCATTCCAGTGAGCTAAGCCACAACCCATCTTGATTCCATACTCTGACCCTTTCCAGGGAGCTAAAGATTCTAAAACTGAACACAAAATTCCGATCAGGAAACCAGAGGCTTTACAATAGAACTTTTAGCATCAGAACAGAAATCCTGCTCCTAGCCAGAGCCCCCTCTTTGCCTTTCGTATGATTTTAAGGTGCTTAAGTTGACTTCTTCAGAACTTGCTCAGATATTTTTGTTCTCCTTTGTCTCTCTCCCTATATTTGAGTCATGTTGTGGACAGAGAGATTCATTCTGGGAGAACAGTCATTCTGTTATCTCTGTTCAGGTTGTTCTAATCTTAAAAATGTCATCTTGGTGGCCAAATCCCCACGCTTAATTGTGTGACCCATGCTGCTCTCTTGGATTCCTACCTGGCACTGAAAAAAATATAATTCCAAATTCCTTTAAGAACAAAGAATTTATACTTGGGCATTTGGAAAGCTCATCCTTTTTTGGCTCACTGCTTTGGCCTCATTTATAGGTAGAAAGAAGGAAGGAAGGAAGAAGCCAGGACGTGACAGAGAAATGCAATGAAACCTGAAAACCCTGTTAAGTAGAATCCTACTCTCCAGTGTTGTTAACTAAGGTGAGGGTAAGCTACCCCAGGGTTTTGGAGAATGACCTACTTTTTAAGTAACTGTCATCTCTCCATTGTACTGGTCACTCCATAATGAATGCCTTTCTATGTCAGGGAGATTGACTTTTTTTTTAGCTTAAACAGATTTTTTAAATGGGTTGACATTAGCATAGTATAAAAAT
This sequence comes from Monodelphis domestica, assembly GCF_027887165.1. Classification (NCBI taxonomy): domain Eukaryota; kingdom Metazoa; phylum Chordata; class Mammalia; order Didelphimorphia; family Didelphidae; genus Monodelphis; species Monodelphis domestica. The sequence continues at coordinate 64,740,946 of NC_077233.1, read as the reverse complement.
ATATAGAGTATTTAGAGTACCAAAGCTGAAGGAAGAAGGTCCTGGGTTAAAATCTGGTTTCAGACACTTTCTAGCTGTGTGACCCTAGGCAAGTCACTTAACCCTGATTGTCTAACCTTTATTGCTTTTCTCTCTTAGAATTGATAAAAAGACAGAAGGTAAGAGTTAAAAAAAAGCCAACAACTTGGGTTTGACTCTTGATGCTATCATTTATTACCAATAGAAATTTGGGCAAGTCTGTCACCTTACAGGGGCTCAGTGTTATTGGTAAAAAAGGGGAAGGAGTCCCTTTGCTTTACTGCCCTCCAGATAGTTTTTGTACTATGACTTTTCTTGATTCTTTCCCATTTTCTGGAGGGTAACTCATCATGTATTTTAAAAGACTGTGATGATAAAGTATTCCTGAAAAACTATAGTTCCTAGAGCTGTGCCTCTGGATGAAATTCTACTCCCCAAATTGGAGGGGGTTGAGCCCCTGGCATAATTCTGCTGCCATTGGTATCACCCTTCCTAAATCGTGGGAAACTAACAATGAGCTCAGCATTATATTGTATCTGACCGAAGGTCTCATCATCACTTACTATTTCCCCATACCCCCATCAGTTTTGCCATGTATTGTAAGCAGATCCAAGAAAACCCAAGACACAAACCGAGGCCAACATAGATATCTATGAATGCTCCCATTTCCTTTCACATCCCAGCCCTTCTGCATTCCTCACTCCTATTGCTGATGGGATCAAGTATTTGGGTTTTCAAGGGCTTCCTTACTGGCCTAAGGCTGTCCTGGGGAAAGAGGGATTGCTTTCCATTTAGCCCCAGAAAGTATACCTGGAAGCAAAGAATCAACGATGCAAGGGCAGACTTAGTCTTGATATGAGGAAAACCTTCCTAATTATTAGACGTAGGCAAGAGTAGAATAACCTCCTCCAAGAGGCAGGTGGACTCCCTCCACAACTGAAGGTTTTTAAGTAAAGTCTGAGTGCTCGCTTGACCAACCATGTATGGCAGTTTGGACTCTTCTTCAAGTATGGGAAAGACCAGATGGATGATGGATTTCTGAAATGCTTTAATTCTCTTCTAAATCGATCCTATGATAATACCTGATAGAATATACACATATGCATATTTAAAGTTTGTAGAACACTCTTACCAATATCCCATGCTATCCTCAAAACAACACTTTAAACTGGATGTTATTATCACATCCTTTTAGCAAATGAAGAAACTGAGACTGGCAAAGGGTGAAATGATTTGTCCAAGGTCATATGATGAATAAGTATCAGAGGACAAATTTGAACTCAAATCTTCCTGATTCTAGTCCATTGTGCCCCAGAGCTGCTTCTGATCCAATGAATTCAATTAAATATGAGAGCTGAACTCTGGAAATGGCCGATAACCTTTCTTTCTGGCCAGCCTTGAAGCATTCCAAATTGGGTTGATGAGAACTTACGTGCTACTTTTCAAATGGAGTGCTGGAATGTGTGGGTCACATTGCTTGGGCTTACCTCACTAGAGGTGATGTCTTGGCTCACTTACTAACTCCATTAATAAATCATTGTGGCTGTAAACAGCTCCTGCTTTCCATGCTCAACTGGGTAATGAAGAATCAACATGCAAGTTCGAGACTCATTCTCACAACCGAGACCCATAACATCTGTCACTTTTGATAAATGAAGCTACTTCCCTTCTTCCCCCTCTCTGAGACAACCCAATATGTACTTGGTATATCCAAGGCTGTAGCAGTTGCAGGGGACAGGGTGTCCTGACTGCAGATTTCCATTCGTTATAGGTTTTGTTCAAAGGTTACCTCTTGCGACATTCTTATCAGAATTTCTATGTGATTTTTATTCTGGGAAAACAACACTAGAAATCAGTATTGATCATTACCACAAATGAGGTGCTGTCATACTGTGGACACAGTGATGGAATAATTTAAAAGATCTGATTTTAGTCAAGCATTTATTAAGCATCTACTGTGTACTAGGGACTATGCTAAGTGCTGGGGATATTGAGAAAGACCAGAATATCTTCTGCCCTCAAAGAGCTCATATTCTAATGCAAGAGACAGTGTAAAGGATGAAAAGGTATGGGGCAGCTACAAGGTTTAGAGAATAGAGCTCTAGACCTAGAGTCAAGAGAATCTGGGTTCAAATTTGACTCCAGCCACTTCCTAGTAGTGTGACTGTGTGCAAATCACTTAATTCCAATTGCCTAGACCTTACTGCTCTTCTGCTTTGGCACCAATACTAAGTATCTGTTCTAAGACAGAAAGTAAAGGTTTATAAAAAAGATCGAAGGATATATGGAAGGGCAGATGAAAGGTAATCACAGAAGGAAAGCACTAGCTCATTTAGAGGAACTAGGAAAAGAGTCTTTTTACAGACTGTAGGATTTTAGCTGAAACTTGAAGGAAGTCAAGGAAGCCTGAAGGCAGAGATAAGGAAAGAGAGCTCTTTAGGCATGAGGAAAATCAGTGAAAATGAACATGGTCTCAAAATGGAGTTTTGTTGGGTTTTTTTTAAGGAACAGCAAGGAAACCCCTGTTACTATATCATTGAGTATGTGGAGGACAGTAAGATTAGGTAAGTAAAGGCTAAGTTATAAAGGAATTTCAAAGACAAAGAGAGTATTTAATATTTAATCCAGAAAATAATAGGGAGCCATTGGAGGTTACTGAGTAGGAGAGTAATGTGGACATTTCAGTATTTTAGGAAAATCACTGACATTTGAGGGAATGAATGAGAAACTAAAATAAGGAAAGATTGGAGGCAGAGAGACCAACCAAAAGGCTATTGCAGTAGTACAGGTGTGAAGCAATAAGATCTTGCACTGGGATTGTAATGGTATCAGAGAAGAGAAGGGGGGTGTATTCAAATGATTTCACAAAGGTAGAATTGATAGGACTTGTTAATAGACAAGATGAGGTAATCAATAGCTATTTATTAGGAGCCCACACTGCCAGACACTGTGCTAAGTACTGAGTACACAAAAAGCAGGCAGAAGACAGTCCCTACCCTCAAGGAGCTTCCAATTTAATGGTAGAGACAGTGTATAAACAAATATATACAAAGCTAGCTATATACAGAACAGGAAATAATTGAGAGGAAAGGCACTGGCATTAAGAGAAACTGAGAAGGCTTCCTGTAGAAAGTGGGATTTTAGTCAGGATTTAAAGGAAGCTAAGGAAGACAATAGGTAGAGCAGAGGAGGGAGGGAGATCTAGGAATAGGGAACAGTCAAAGATAATGCCTAAAGCTGAGATAGGTTCATATCCTACCTTAATCACCTACTAGTTATGGAATTTTGTATGCAGAGTTGAAAAAGACCTCAGAAACCATCTAGTCCAACTTCTTCATCTTACAGAAGAAAGTATGACTCAGGGAGATTCAGTGATTTGCCCATGATGTCACAAGCAATGACAAATATAAGTGGCTCAGACTTGAAGACCTGAATTCAAATTCAACCTTAGATACCAGCTGTGTGACCTGGGTTAAGTCACTTCACCCTATTTACCTCAGTTCCCTCATCTGTAAAATGTACTGGAGAGAGGAAATAGCAAACTACTTTAGTATCTTTGTCAAGAAAACCCCAAATGTGGTCACAGAGTCAGAACCAATTGAAAAACAACTGAACAACAAAGATAAATAATAAATGTCAGAGTTGGAAGTTCAAAACAAGTCCTTGACTCCAAGTCCACTCACTACTCTATCCACTGTACCACAATATTTCCAAGCCTTGGTTTCTTTATCTGTAAAATGAAGGTGTTGGACTCCTTAACTTCTGAGGTCCCTTTCAGCTTTAAATCCTAATCCCATGATCTCACACTCCATTAAATCCCATTGTAGAAGCCTAAAATTAAATATTCTGAGGCTGGATTATCCAGTAAAGAGTTAGAGCTTCATAACATGGGCTCAGCCATGCAGAAAGAAATATGAATGGCCCTTTTAGGTGGGAAAAAAATTGGAAAGCTGAAACATGTTCATAGATTCTAATCTTGCCCAAGGATAATTCTGGCTCTTGCTGCAGACCAATAGTTTAGGGTATGCTGTATTCTCAGGAGAAGTTGGTAAATTAAAAAATCAAATTGTTTCAGAAGAAACTCACTGCTGTGAGCCTGCTATTGGAGTCTCTGCTTTACTATTTACTAGTTGTGGAGCCCTGAGCAAGTTCTCCTCACATATTCTTCATGTTCTCAGTGCACTAACCCTTTCCTTCAGGTACTAAAGGAATGGATTCCCAAGCCAGAGTCCTTTGTTTATAGCTTCCTGCAATGAGTCACCACATACCTCAGAGAACTGAGCCAAAAGAAATCTAGGTGACCCACCTGAATATTCTGATGTACCTAAATAGAGATTTCTTTTTCCATCTCAATATTTTTTGCCTTGTGAATAACTTTCTGAGCTCTAAGGCAGAGTCAAACTTGAACCAGATTAAAATGTAAATGGAGGTCTTGAGTTCATATCTGATCTCAAATACTTCCTAGTTGGGTGACTCTGGACAAGGTCACTTGACCCCCATTGCCTAGCCCTTACCACTCTCCTGCCTTGGAACCAATACACAGTATTGATTTTAAGACTAAACGTGAGAGTTTAAAAATATATATATAAAAGGAAGAAATTTAAGAAAATAAAAATACAATAAAACATAGATAATGTTAATTTATAGTTTTCTGAGTAAATATGGTACACATCCTTTCTATTTGATTTTGACACCACCATTATTAGGGCCTCCTTCTGGTCCATCTGATCCACCACATATTTGAAAAAGAATCCACAGGACAACACAGAGGTGTTCAAATGGTCACTCAACTTTAACTTGAAGACTTCCAAGGAAGGGGGAATATATTCTTTCCCAAGAGAGCCCATTCTATTTAAGAGAAGCTCTAACTGTTAGGAAGTTTTTCCTTAAATCAAAACTAAATCTGTCTCTCTTGAAATTTTGATTTCTTGGATCAAATGGAACAAATTTCATCCTTCTTCCTCCAACCTTAGCTGTATAACCCAGAAGGGAAGCACTTGGGGGGAGGGGAGGGAACAATGTATGAAAGCCAGTTGTTGTCATGAAATAAAGATGAAATAAGGCAGGCTGTGAGACCCAAAGTAATATAAATTGTATCATATGTAGGTGGCCTCGGAACATTTCCCTGAAAACTGTCATTTACATATATCTTGACTAGGGACCCTGAAGGATTCTGGGATCATAAATCTAGAGTTGTAAAGGACCTTAGAGAACCATCTAGTCCAAATCTCTCCTTTTACAGAGGAGGAAATGGAAACAATAAGGAGATTAAGTGCCTTGCCCAAAATCAGTCAGAAGTGAGATTAGAAACCAGGTATTCCCATAGTTATTCAATACCCATTAGCAACAACCACTATGTTAGGTATAGGGAGATAATGATAGAATCAAGACAGTTCTTGAGCTCAAAGAGCTGGTAACCTACTAGGGAAAACATCATGGACACCCAAAACCCAACGTGTGTGTGTGTGTGTGTGTGTGTGTGTGTGTGTGTGTGTGTGTGTGTGTGTGTATGTGTGTGTGTGTGAACTGCAGATGATCAGGAAAGGCCTCTTGTAGGAGGTAGCACTTGAACTGAATCTTGAAGGAAATCAAGGGTTCCTAAAAGTGGGTTCAAGAAGGGAGAGAATTCCAGTCATGGGGGCAGAAGGGAATAACCTATTCAAAGGCACAGAGACAAGAGCTGGGATTTTATGTCCAGGGAATAATAAGTAGGTTAGTTTGTCTGGAATGTAGAGTATGTAATAGGGAGTAATAGTATATCATTTGCCTCAGAGGATAGGTTGACTGATTGTGAAGACTTTCATATTATCCTAGAAGTAATAGGGAGCCACTGTGGATTCTGGAACAGAGAAATGGCAAGGTCAGTCAAAGCTATAATTTGTCACAGGCTTGATTTTTTTTATAGGTGGTGATGGTACAAAGAATTTTTAAGTCTAGAAGGCCATTTATCACAAGGATAGTGAGGCTATGTGGGAGCAGAGGCATTCCATAAAGGAGGGTGCCTAGGGCAGTCATCTTGGCTTCTAAACCCTTTCAACTTCTTTTATGTGTTGATGGATTGTTTTCCTTTACTAGAAGAGAGTTCCTTGAGAGCAGGCACTGTCTTTTTTCTTTCTTGGTATCCCCAGTATTAAGCACAGTGCCTGACCTGTAGTAAGCCTTTAAGGAATCTTTACTGATTGACATATCTCATCATAGTAAAACTTAATATGTAGAAATTAGAATTTGTAGAATTTTAAACTCATGGTTCTGATCTATACCTGGCAATTCAATTCACTTTGCAGAATTTTCAAATGGGGAGGTAGCACTAAATGCCAGCAATGTCTTTTTGCACATTTAGGGTTAACAAAATAGCAAGTAGTTAAGCACATCTTAGTGCTGATTAAACCAATGAATAGTTAGATAGATAAATGAATGAATTTTTAGCTAAATCAGTAATAAAAAAAATAGTCAGCTGTGTTCCCTCTTAAAGACAATATTAGAAATGTGTCAGACTCAATAGACCTGTTTCCAGATGAACTGAAAGGAGGAAGAATTCTCAATTATTTCACTATTTTGAATACAAACCCCACATTTCCTTCAAATTTGGCTTCTTTAAAACCTTGGGTGATGCCAATGAGCATGCTTTAATCTCCTGGACTAGTCAAATCTGTTGTGAGTTTGGGGATGTCTACATGAGGGTGGATAAGAATACTTTGTTCCAATGGCCATGAAGCCAGCTGAAGCAGGCACTCTGGAATTCCTAGAGCTTGGTCAGACATCAAAGATTCAAAAGTTATCTATCCACTGTATCCCAGACATCACCATTTCCCCTGACTTTTCTCTTGCCACTCAACTTGGATGATTCTGGAAGAGACAATGAGGCTGATGACTTTATGTAACTGCCTTACTTAAATCCCACATGGGCAAGTCAAGACATAAAAGGCAGCAACAACAGATGAAGAATATGTACCCATTTTTCCTGTTGTTGGTGCTGAAAATAGAAAACCTAGATCCCTTTCACCTGCACAAACCTTTACTTGTAACCCTTAGTTTGACTCTCTTAGTGAGAAGGAAATAATTCACTTCAGAGCTCATTAACTTTCCCCCTCCTTTCCCCTGTATCCAGATACTTACTCTGAGCTGGGTGGTTGGAAGGGATCTTGTAGAGTTTCTCTCCTCAAAGAGTTTGTATTTGGTCCTGCTGGGACTTAACTTCCTGGTTTTTAGACAGTTGACCCTGGGTCTGCAGTTGGGAGCCCAGTTTATTACTTATTGCCATGAAGTAGAAAAGTAGAGGGATGGTGTTGAGTCCATCAATCAACATATATTTATTAAGCACTTCCTGTGCCAGGTACTGTCCTAGGTGCTAGAGATACAAGGACCAACATGGAATAGTCCCTGCCCTCAAGGAGCTTATTTTCAGTTAGGAAATACATACAGACAGACAGACAGACAGACACACACACACACACACACACACGTATACACAATGAGTTGTAGAGTTGAGAAGTGGGATTTCTAACCTTTACAAAACAAAAGACTACCCTAAAGTGGAGTAAGGTAGAATGGTGTGTGTATAGGAGTAGGACATGTAGAAAAGAGATTCAGAGTCCTCTTTTGAGGTTTTGGGATCTCTATCTCTTAAACTTGACAATGATTGGGAACTTTTATTGTGTCAAGGAAATGACAATTTAAAAAAACCTCCACAACAGCACATTAATATGGTAGTTAAGTGTTTGCAAACTGTTTTCTTTTTTGTTTTGAAACCCTTACGTTCTGACCAATATCAATTCTAAGACAGAAATATGGTAAGACCTAGGCATTTGGGATTAAGTGATTTGCTCAGGGTATAAGGCCATATTTGAAATTAGGTCCTCCTGACTCCAGGGCTGATGCTTGCTCTATCCACTGCCCCTGCAAAGTGTTTTCTTAATAATAATCACATAAAGTAGAGAGTGGAATGAAGTTCATATCCTTGGTTGAACTTAATGTTCCCTCAGAGTCTGAATCTTACCTTGAGTTAAGGTAGAGAATGTGGAAGATAGGGAGTGAGACAGAACTGGGTTGGGGAGAGAAATCACAAGAGCTTAGATTTAAAGAAGAAAATATAATGGTCATTAATAATTACTTGGTTTATATAGCACTTTAAGGTTTTCAAAGCACTTAACAAATAAAAAACACTTAACAAATATTATTCAATTTATTCTTCATAGCAACTCTGGAAGGTATGTGCTATTATGTCACCATTTAATAGATAAGGAAGCAGAGGGTAAGTGACTTGCACAGGATCTCATGTGTTTGAGACCCAACTTGAACTCAGGCTTTCCCTACTATAAATTCATCACTCTATCCACAGAGACACCTGCCTGCCATTAAGGGGGGCTGGGGCTTTGTTATAGGACATCAAGACTACCCATCTCATTTTACAGATAAGGAAACTGGAGGCCAGAGGAACTGAATTCTCTGACATTGAAAGAACTAGTACCTATGGTAGAATTTGAACTAAGATCTTCCTGGCTATAGTTCCAGCTCTATCTTCTGCCTCAGGCTGCCTTACCAGGTGCCTCTACATCTATCCAGAGTTGTGAGGTGTCTGCTGAAATGGCAGAGTGTCTGTGGCAGAGCAAGGCAAGATGAACAGGAAGATAGTGGAGAAGTACCATCTGCCTTTGCTACTGCCATAGATAGAGGAAATCAGGGAGAAAGAAGGGCTGGAAAGAAATCTATTTCCCTACCCTCCTTAGGCTCTGAATATAATTTACTTACTTTGATGGGATGGGAGCATCAGTATAGGCAGAGACAGAAAATAGGAATTGCAGAGAAAAGGTTAAACAGAGCCTCTATCTCTGGTCTATAAAAGGTGACTCTTAAAATGGTCAGGGTTGGGTGAGCAGAGAAGGCTAAGATTTAGAGCTGGTCCCTTACCTTAGAGACCCATTTCACAGATAGGAAATTGAGACCTGCCTAAGATATGCCTTCAGTCACAGGGAAAGCTGGTTGTCAAACCTAATTCCTCTGACTCCAAACCCAAATCCACAAACCACACTTTGTCATTTTCGAGGATACATTTTGGTAGGCTCTTTGCTCTTGTTTCTGTTTTACTGCTGATTCTTGGCTCGTGCCAGCTCCCAATCGCATCTGGACGCAGTGCAGTAAAAGGGGGTAGAATCTGAGAATCCCCAAACCACTAGCGCCTGAGGCTCTAACTAGTAAGTAGACAACCACAGTTCCATCCAGGAGGCTCGATTAAATTTAAAAATGTTTTGCATATCATCTGTATACCACATTTTATTAGAAGCTTAAATCTTCATCGTTAGACAACAAACAACTTCCATTTTCTATTTTCAAGCTTATTTCCCATTTCTCAATTTCCCCACTTTGAGAGGTCGCCTTTAATTTGCTACATGCTTTTGGAGTTGTTGATGTTATGTTAATTTACAGGAATTTCCTAAAATGTGGGCATGTTGCACTGTTAATTATTCAGACCCACACTGAAGTCTCACCTCTCTTCCTTAGCCTGGACATGTCCCTTAACTTCTCTTGCCTCATGAAATTCATATTAGAAGTTGCAGACCAGCTGATGAGCTGCACTGGTAAAGGGGATTTCTTCACCAGGAGTTTCCTACATTGATGAAATCATAGATCTTCACCAAGAAAAGAAAAAAGAAACAGCCATCTGTAGGTGTGCATATTTTTTTTCTTTGCCAAGAGATCTCATTCTAGGTTCCCAGCTTACATTTGAAGGTGGCCAAATACTCCAACCAAATACCATAGGGATTAAGTCTTGTTTGCAAGAGCAGATGGCATTTGGGGCTAGCCAAATAGCAGGTACTTAATAATTGTTTGTCAAACGAATGAGCAAGTGAATGGATGAATGGATGGATGAACAATGGACTCATGAATGAATAACTGAATCTTGGATTGAATCAATAGTAAAAAAAAATGGCTGCAGTCTCCCTTTTTATTCCAAACTTAACAGACACCAAATAAAAGGAGCATTTCCATATACCATTGTAGAACAGATAAAAAAAGATGGTACACAAACCTTAAATATCTATTATGTACAGCTTGCTTTACTTTTTAAATATAGTCACTTTCAAACCTGACCTGACTGAATATGATTCTGTCTGGCTTTTCTTGTATCTTTGCTGAATTTTTTAAAATGCTGAAATAACTCCTTTTTTTTCTTTTTTGTTTTTTGTTTTGGCTCTTCAATCTATCACCCCACATTCTCCAGGGAGTTACACTTAAAGTCTCTACTTGAAATATGAAATCCTAGAGTTAGAAGAGATTTAATCTAGTACAGCCCTTTCATTGTACAGACGAGATCGTATAAGCCTAAAACAAGAGGGAATGTGTTTATCTAGGGTTCATGGGATTATAGGTCCATACCTTGAAGGGGCCTGAAATATCAGATAGTCAAATCTCCCCTATTAGACATGTGAGGGAAACTGAAGACTGGAGAAGTATTCTGCCTTTGATGTTTTGGGACCTAAGATTTTAGCTGAATAGCTCTGTTCTACAAGCTAAAGATTCTGGAATGAAATTTCTCTTTTATGTCCCAGCATCCTTATCCATAGGGTGATCCATCCTATACTATCAAGGTTCATTCCTTGGGACCTACCAGCCCCAGAGATGGGGCTTACAGTATCCCTATGTTCCTGCTGTCCAGTTGGTCATACCACTAGATTAGTAGTCAAGTGGTGCAGTGGTTAGAACCCTGGATCTGAGTCAAGATGGCCAGAGTTCAAATTCTGCCTCAGATACTGTGGGAAAGTTACTTAACCTCAGCCTATCTAAAATTCCTCATCTGTAAATTAGGATTATAATAATGCCTAGGTTTACTGTGAAGATAAAATGAGATCATATTTGTAAAGCAATTTACTAATCTTCAAATGATATAAAATGCTAAAGTGTCATCTCTACCCATAGGACAATACAGTATTTTGAACAGATTTCTGGGTATGGAATCAGAAGTTCAAATCCTAGGCAGACATCTATACCATGTGACCTTGGGAAAAAATTTGCCTTCTGGGGACCTCACTTGTAAAATAAGAAAGGTGTACTAGGTATTCCTTCTGACTTTAAATCCTGTGATATACTATGATCTCTAAAATAGGGATAGATAATACTTGTTCTTTTGATCATGGGTGATTGTGATGAACAAGTAAACCTTCAAATATCATGTGAGTTAATAGATGTGACTTTCTTTATACAAAA